>NC_140385.1:5917500-6050000 GCF_054491055.1 Hypomesus nipponensis
GCGCAGAGCCCAGCGGGGTTATGGGTAAGCACCGTCTCGCCTCGCCACTCTATCGACGGCGCCCGCCAAGCCATGACGCGCCCCTCCTCTTTTATTTAGTGTGAATCTCTCCTAATGACATAACCGTGTAACCGCTCTGCCTCGACACACACACACACACCCCATCACGCCCGCGCCCTTCAACCCTGTCTTCCTCTTTCCCCCTTCTCTTTTGATCCCCTCTGTTTCTCTTCCACTTTCCCTCCATCACATAACTCTCTCTTGTTCCCTCCCTCCTTCTGCATCTCTCTCTCTCTCTTTCTGTCCCTCTCCTTCCTGTCCCATTGAGCAGAGGTGGGGAATGACTTGGTACTCCCTGCTGATTGGTTGATGCACAACGTTATCCAGCAGGAAACAGCCCACATAGCTCACCGCGGCTGAAAGACAGAGAGGGAGTGAAAAAGGGAGCGTGAAAAAGGGAAGTGTTGAATTGGGACAACATGAGAGGGCTGCAGAACACGGCAGAGAAAACCTAATTAAGAGGACGACAACGATTAAAGCAGAGAGAGAGAGAAGTGAGTGATAGAGAGAGAGAGAGAGCCAGAGAGAGAGAGAGAGAGAGAGAGAGAGAGAGAGAGAGAGCCGGAGAGGTTTGCATGCCAGAGCGGAGCAGTTCCCTGTGGGCATGGTGGGCTGTGACGCCTGGGTGCTTGGCAGGCCGGCCTCACCCCCTCTGCCCCCTGCCAAACCTTCTCCTTGGGAAGTGTCCGCCACTGCCAGCACGTGTATGTCTCTCACACAGGCACGCATTTGCGCACACACACATACGCACACACACACACACATTAGGCTTCAGGGACCGGTGGAGGGAAGGCAGACTGTTGACGGAGGAGTTTGATAAATGTATTCTCATTTTGTTCTGTCTGGTTTTCATTTGAATGTCTTTGGCAGAAGATGGAATTATCCCTCTTTCTCTGTTTGTCTGTCTCTCTCTCTCTCTCTCTCTCTATCTCTCTCTCTCTCACTCTCTCACTCTCTCTCTCTCCCTCTCTCTCTTTCTCTCTCTCTGTCTGTCTGTATCTACATGACCCACACACACACACACACATTTTATTCCCTCAAGTTGGGTGGCACCATTCCCCAGCTCCTGTGCTCTCTTCCTCCGGTTCACCAGGCTGAATGTTCAAACATTCCTGCCCAGCCCCGAGGGCTTGGGCCTGGATCGATGGCTCCCTCCACCCTGCCTCCCCTTGCTGCTGGCCCGGCTGCTGGTGGAGCTGGCTCCACAGCGTTTCACATACAGAAACAGAAACAGGGTCAGGGCAAGGGGCTCGTCACCGCCCATCCAGCCCAGGAGCAGGCACTCATGTTGGGGGGAGCTCTCCTCTGTCTGCCCCCTTGTCCTCTCCAGGACACCCGACCCAAGGCTACTCTGACTGACAGCCCCCTCGGGTTAGGGGGAATACTGTTGCTTTTAACCTTGACTGGTGGATGTGTGTTGTGGACGGGTGGGTCTGCGTGTTCGTGTGTGTACATATGTGTGTGTGTGTGTGTGCGTGTTCTGTTTTATAACACATCGTCACTACGAAGTATGTGCTGTCCAAGCCGGCTGACACGCAAAGGTCGGGCCTGCGCAGTGTGTTCCACAACATGTGATTTAAATAGTCATCTGGGGCTTAATTTGGGATTAGGACTAGGGAAGTGTGGACCGGAGATTACAGATTATACCCATAACGTGGCACTCTTCCGTCTGATGGTAGACCAACTGGGGCAGGCAAGCCGCAACCTTTTATTGGTTGTCTGGACGCCACTCACTTCAGAGGCGTTGACCTCCGCCCCTCGTATTAGCGGACGACATCACTTCATAGGCGCGGCCGCAATGTTGCGTTAACTGGCCCCGCGGTGTCTCTCGGATTCAACAGATGGAAGGAGATCAAATGCAGCGCTATTTCTGCTAATCCCTTCTTGGAGAGGGTCCAGAGAACGTTCCGGACATCTATGAAGTCAAGTGACCCCCCCCCTCCCCCCATAGCCCCTCAGAAATACTCCCCCCCCCTCACACCTCATCCCAGGGGGTGAGTCCCTTTGAAGTGGCCAAGCGCAGTACCACCATGCAGAGCTACACTGTCCCTCCCCTAGTGCATATTTGATGGCGCTCATTAAAGCTTGATCGTGGTGGATGCTTTACCAATCCTCTCTTCTGACACACATCCTGCATCTCCCGAGGTCACGTGACAATTCCCTCATAGTGTCAAATGTGGAAAGAGCCGGAACGCCGCCGCCCCATCACGCCAGCTAGGGTTAGCTGCTTTGGCCCCGGGAAGGGAAGCAGTGCGAGGGGACGTGGCGGACGGTGAGACTCGCTGCACGCTGACTGAAGGATAAACCTGAGTGCTCTGTGCGAAACACAAAGACTTGTTGTTGATGCCAGTGAGCAAGGTAAACACAGTAGCAGATGGTAACTCACGCCATTACACTTTCAACGCCTGACTGACGCTGTTTGTGTTTTCTCAGCCTCTCGTCTTTTCTGCTTTCCCTCTCTCTTTCCCTCTCTCTTTCCCTCTCTCTTTCCTTCTCTCTTTCCCTCTCTCTCTCTCTCTCTCTCTCTCTCTCTCTCTCTCTCTCTCTCTCTCTCTCTCTCTCTCTCTCTCTCTCTCTCTCCTTTTCTCTCTTTCCCTCTTTCTCAATTTCATTCTCCGGTCCAAATGCAAACAGAGTGGAATCGTTTTGAACATCATCCATCTTTGATGAAGCATTCCCTTTGCCAAGCGAGGGGGCACACATTCGCATGCACGCAAACAAACAAACAAACACACACACACACACACATTCTTCACCTCCCTCGCTTCTATGAAAGAAGGTTGTCCCTTTTAGTAAGCAGACACCAAGACACCAAGGTCCCATCAATCCTGTGGAAGGCCGCTGTGGACACTAACACACACACACAGTTTAAATGTTTGAGAAGGTAAATAGCAAGGAACCATCCTGCATTAGGATGAGCCCTGTTCTGAGTATTAATACTGTTAACACGCTCCATCCCACAGGTGCTGCTCTCCCTCCTCTTGTCTCCGCGCTCCTGATTTGTGTCTCAGCCCCTGGTCTCTCTGAGGCTTGGTACAATAGGCACTTCATTTCCTGGGTCCAGATATGTTACAGAAATACATGTTTTCAGCGAAAACAAATCTAACAAATCTAACAAAAGTAAAGGGCAATTATTAACAATATATGCCGTTTATATTGCTTGTAATTGGGATGAAAAACATCTGTTGAGTATTTTAACAAAACATTTTTTGATTATGATGAATTAAAACCCCCAAGATGCTGCGGGTCCACCAGACCCACAAACCCTGTCTGAATAACAAAAATATGAACACCACACAAGGTTTAAAGGTGTGTCATTAACAAGTTGCAACATTTTTTTTGGGGGGGGGGGCAGGACTACCTTCTTAACAGCCACTGTTTCACCTTCAAATATTTGAATCCATTCATGAGAGAGAGAAAGCAACGTGAACTTGTAGGTTATTTTGGGTGAACTGTCCCTTTAAAGGAGTGTGTGTCACCCCATTGTGCCTCTGCAGAGCCGCAGCTGAAAGGCATCGTCACTCGCCTCTACTGCCGACATGGCTTCTACCTCCAGATGCTTCCAGATGGCACCATGGACGGCACAAAGGACGAAAGCAGCTCCTTCTGTAAGTCACACACACACACACAGGCACACACACACACACATACAGGCACAGGCTCACAGGCTTGCTCACATAGATACACAGGCACGCTCACACACACACACACACACACACACACCTTATGAACCTGTCTCTGGTGTCCTCACATAGTCTCACAGAGTCTTTCTCGCTCTCTCACACACGTCCAACTCTCACACCTGTCTGTCTGCCTCTCTCTGCCTCTCTCTGCCTCTGTCTGCCTCTGGCTGCCTCTGGCTGCCTCTGTCTGCCTCTGGCTGCCTCTGGCTGCCTCTGTCTGCCTCTCTCTACCTCTGTCTGCCTCTGGCTGCCTCTGTCTGCCTCTGGCTCCTGACCCTGTCTGTCCATCTGTTCCCACCGTCCAAACTGGAAGAACAACATCCCACTCTGGTGATACTTTCCTGTAAAGGAGACCTTGCTAGAGGGGATATTTCCTGACCCTAGCTCTTCACTGGAAGCCCCCACCCCCTCCATGATGCACTTCCTGCTGGATACCTGCCTCTCCTCCTCCTCCCCCCCTCTCTCCTTTTACCCTCTGTCCCTTTTCTCTTCCTCTCTTTCCCCCTCTCCTCCTGCTCTGTTTCCCTGGCCCTCCCTCTCCCCTCTCCCCCTTCCCTTCCGTCAGCTC
Organism: Hypomesus nipponensis; assembly: GCF_054491055.1. Taxonomy (NCBI): domain Eukaryota; kingdom Metazoa; phylum Chordata; class Actinopteri; order Osmeriformes; family Osmeridae; genus Hypomesus; species Hypomesus nipponensis. Next base: position 5,921,812 of record NC_140385.1, read on the forward strand.
CTCCTGCCCCTCCCCCCCCCCCCATAGATGCTTATCACCTAGGTGATTACCAGCCAGAATGTATCCCACAGTCCTCAAGGGTTGCTAGGGCCCCCCTCACTTCCCCATGCGAGAGATCAATAGAATATTATGGGATTTCCCCAAAGTGTTGATGGTGCACTTTAAAGAGAAATACCTTGACTGGAGAAAAAGTCCCGTTGGCAAAATGGCGTATACCCTTGTACCTGCACAGAAAGTCATGAATCAGTACCTGGTAGGATGAAGGTTCTGTGTGCTGCGTTGCTTGTTTAAGCGAAAAGAGACGGAGTCATTAAAGATGAATGTGCTATCAGCATTTATGTAACATCATAGTACTTATCTCAGATGGACCACTGCTGTGACCTGATGATGTCATCAGGTATTCACTTATGTCATGCAATTCCTTTGCTTTTCTCTATCTAAGTGGAAGTAACATAAACAAGTGTTCCGGAACGTTCCAGAATATTACCCTGGCACTACTTTTAAAGTAGTCAAATCTATTTATTGGATTTTCCAGTGATGTATTTCAGTGACATGACACGGTATTGCACTTCACACACTGTCTCAAAACATTGTCAAAGATGAAGCCAATGGGGATAACAGTGACATGGCACATTATGTAATGCACTCCACACACACACACACATTGTGCCCCAGGTTCAGTTGCATAACAACCCCCACCACCCATCCACCCACCCCCACCCCCCAAACACACACACACACACACACACACACACACACCTGCCACTGGTGGCGGTAGCATTCCGTTTGCGGTGTGTCTCAGCTGGAGGTCACCTGACGCCTGTCTGTGAGGAGTTTGAGTTACGGGTGGAATTTTACTACCACTATAATTCCATCAGACCCCCCCATCAGACTGAGCCTAATCTGGAGAGCTGTGTAAAGCATGAAGGCTCAGGGGAGTGGTGTGTATGCGTTCCTGTCTGGATGCGTGTGGAAGTATAGATGTGTAGGTGTGGTGTAGGTGTGTGTGTGTGTAGGTGTGGTGTAGATGTGTGTGTGTGTGTGTAGATGTGTGTGTGTGTAGGTGTGTGTGAAAGTATATGTGTGTGAGGAGGTGTTGGAGAGAGCTGGCAGGTACTACAACTCATAAATTGTTGTGCTTCTCATTGAGCTCAGTATTATTCATTCATGTTGGTCTAGCGGTGCGGGGATCGCTGACTGATTGACATTATTGTAATTGAGTATCAATCTGCGGAGATGGCGCCTAGATTGCTGGGCTCAATGTGCAGAATATTGAATGTGGGGATCGTGTGTGTGCGTGTGTCGAGTGTGAGCCTGTGTAGGAGCGTGTGTAGGTGTGTGTGTGTGTGTGTGTGTGTGTGCAGTAGTCTAGAATACTGTATGTGCAGGAAGCTTTAGCAGCGGTCTGACAGGTTCAGCCTCTAAGCCTCCCTTAGGAAGGACATGTACATCTCTAACAATACCTGGCTGACTGGTTGACTGGCTGTCTGGCTGATTACAGTAGCTGTCTGGCTGACTGGCTGACTGGCTGTCTGGCTGATTACAGTAGCTGTCTGGCTGACTGGTTGACTGGCTGTCTGGCTGATTACAGCAAATGTCTGGCTGGCTGGTTGACTGGCTGTCTGGCTGGCTGTCTGAATAACTGGCTGGGTGGCTGTTTGGCAGGTTGGGTTGCTGGCTGACTGTCTGACTGGCTCTCCTCTCTCCCTCCCTCTTTCTCCTCTCTCCCTCTCTCCTCTCTTCCTCTCTCTCCCTCTCTCCTCTCTCCTCTCTCCTCTCTCCTCTCTCCTCTCTCCTCTCTCCTCTCTCCTCTCTCCTCTCTCCCTCTCTCCTCTCTCTCCTCTCTCCCTCTCTCCCTCTCTTCTCTCTCCTCTCTCCTCTCTCCTCTCTCCTCTCTCCTCTCTCCTCTCTCCTCTCTCCTCTCTCCCTCTCTCCTCTCTCCTCTCTCCTCTCTCCCTCTCTCCTCCCTCTCCTGGATCACCCCTGAATGACTCACCATCTAGGTGAAACCCGTTCCTCTTTCATCCTCACAGGTGCATTGCTTGCATGTGTGTGTGTGTGTGTGTGTGTGTGTGTGTGTGTGTGTGTGTGTGTGTGTGAAGTAATTAGGCACCTCACTGCAGTGTATGCTAGGGAGGGCAGTGAAAAGGCCAAATCAGCAGCAAGTGGGATAGATAATTAAGGGCCCACCAGTCAGATTCATATCTGGGGCCTTGAGCTCCACTGAGTCTAAACACTGACATACACACACTCACAAACACCCTACAAACACAGAACACACACCCGTGCACGTGCACGTGCACACATACACACACACAGACAGAAAACACTACCGGACACACAGACAAAACTCAACACACACAAACACACAGAAACTAAGAAAGTACAGTTGACGAAAGTTAAAGGACACCGGCAGGGATATGTCTAACAGCCCTCCCTCCCTCCCTCCCTCCCTCCCTCCCTCCCTACCTCCCTCCCTCCCTCCCTCCCTCCCTCCCTCCCTCCCTCCCTCCCTCCCTTCCTCCCTTCCTCCCTCCCTCCCTCCCTCCCTCCCTCCCTCCCTCCCTCCCTCCCTCCCTCCCTCCCTCCCTCCCTCCCTCCCTCCCTCCCTCCCTTCCTCCCTCCCTCCCTCCCTCCCTCCCTCCCTCCCTCCCTCTCTGGCAATTAAGTAGAGAGGCCAGTGCTGGCAAGGGGCTGTTGGGCTGGAGGCGTGCCAGGCGTATTACACACTGTGACTGCACGCCTCGCACACTTAATTGGTCATTTTACTAAAGCCGTCCTGTCACATCAATCCCTGCAGACCCAGACCCAGACCCAGACCCAGACCCAGACCCAGACCCAGACCCAGACCCAGACCCAGACCCAGACCAGATGCAGATGCAGACCCAGACCCAGACCCAGACCCAGACCCAGACCCAGACCCAGACCAGATGCAGACCCAGACCCAGACCCAGACCCAGACCCAGACCAGATGCAGACCCAGACCCAGACCCAGACCCAGACCCAGACCCAGACCCAGACCCAGACCAGATGCAGACCCAGACCCAGACCCAGACCCAGACCAGATGCAGACCCAGACCCAGACCCAGACCCAGACCCAGACCCAGACCAGACCCAGACCCAGACCCAGACCCAGACCCAGACCCAGACCCAGACCCAGACCCAAACCCAAACCAGACCCAAACCAGACCCAGACCAGATGCAGATGCAGACCCAGACCCAGACCCAGACCAGATGCAGACCCAGACCCAGACCCAGACCCCGACCAGACCCAGACCCAGACCCAGACCCAGACCCAGACCCAGACCCAGGTGAAGGTGGTGTGGTGCCAAAGGAGCAGCTGGTACAGCAGTGATGACCATTCAATCACTATGTCTGCCCCTACTGGTAGAAGGTCAGAGAGACTAGGTCGGTGGATTGATGGAGGGATGGATGAAGCGATGCATTTCTGGCTGGCTACTGAGATGGATGAGGGGATGAAGGCTGGTTGGATGGATGGATGATGAATCGCTCACTGAGAGCTGAAGGATCGACTCAGGAGAAGCATTGACGGGCAGGCTGGCAGGGAGACTGTTTCCTCCCCTCTCTTATGTCTATCTTTCCCTCCTCTCTTGCCCAGAGCGTTATGCAAACAGGGGGAAGTTCGGTAGGGAGGGGAGGGGGGCAAGTTTTTGGAGGCACCTCTGTGTCCAGCTGGTCAAGCCAGTGTGTGACCGCAGAGATTCGGTTTCGAGGATGTGAACCAAGCCTCGCACACCTGCATGACATACACGCAGGAGGGAGGGGGGGGGGGTGGGGGGAAGGAGGGGTGAACAGGGAGGAGTGCAGTGACTTTGAAGCTGCTGGAGTGGAGAATTCACACAGCCCGCAGACGGGAGTAGAGTACCCGGTGAGAAAACATTGCAAACAGAAAGAAAAAGAGATCCAGCAGAGAGACAGACTGGAAGACAAAGACGGATAGAAACAAATTGATCGGGGCGAGTAAAGAGATCTGAAAATGAGAGAAAGCCGAGGTCCAGACCGTGGAAAGAGAGGTGGGGAGAGAGAGAGAGAGGGTGAGAGAGAGAGAGAGAGAGAGAGAGAGAGAAAGACAAGAGTGAGTGATGGGAGTCGAAAGAGGACGGGTGTCGATAGATTTGACCTCCTTTTGAAATCTCCATCCCTGAGGGAAAAGAGGGTGAGCTAGAGAGAGAGGGAGATTGAGAGAAAGAGGAAAAAATAGAAAAAGAAATTGGCTTTACATCTAACATCGAAAAGCCATAAAGATCGTCAGCTTGATTCGGTTGGATTTCCTGACTTTTATCCCCTCCAATTACAGTCTCCCTTGTTGATGGAGGGGAAGGAAGGGGAGCTGAGTAATCTGTTCTGGGATTGGTCCAGCCTGACCCCCACCCCACACCCCTAACCACCTACGCCCCCCCTCCTCCCTCCCTCACACACACACACACACACACACACACACACACACACACGCACACTCACACACACACACACACACACATCCCCCCCAACAGTCCCAGTCTGACTGTTTGATAACAATCCAAGGCAGACAGTGTAACTGCGAGGCACTTAAAAAGAAGCAGAAGAAGAAGAGAAGCGCTCACGGAAACCAGAAGAAGAAGAAACATGGAGGCATAGTTGAAAGGCATGGAAACGCTTCTCTCTCTCGCCGTCGAGTGAAGACACCGGTGGTGTGGAGGAGGAGGAGGAGCGGGGGAGCGAGAGAGAGAACGTGCCAGGATGAAAGAGCGAGACTGGAAGAGGGGAGAGGCTGAAGAGAAGAAGGGGGTGGGGGGGAGGGTTGAAAGCGAAGAGAGTGATGGAAAGAAGAAGAGAAGCCGCCGGGAAGAAAGGATGTGGAACACGATGGGGCCGGATGAGTGTGGAGGGATGTTCCTCTGGAGCAGGAGGGAGGGACTGGGGGGGGGGGGCAAGACAGAAATGGAGGGAGCGAAGCTCCAACTGAAAGAGAGAACAGAACAAAAGACAGGTTCGGAATCCATTGTGCAAGAGCAGGCTGTGGCAGAGAAGACCCCGTCGTGCTGGAGGAGAGAGGAGATGGACGGATATAAAGCAGGAGGGATTGTCAGAAAAGGGAAAACACTAGGAGAGAGACAAATGGGGGAAGGATATCTGCTGGTCAGTATACCTGACCTATCAAACCCCTCCTGTCCATTCTGAATCTCTCCTTCCCTCCGTCTATCTATATCGCTCCTTCCTTCACTCCCTCCATCTCTCCATCCATCTTTCTGAGGGCGGGACTGAGCCAAGATTTGGCAGCCATCACCAATCCCCTTGTCCCTTTCAGGATCACTGTGGTGACCATAAATGATTGAGAAGCTAGGTCTAGAACGTGTGCAAAGCATAATACAATGAAGTGAGACATACCACTGTACAACAAAGTCCATGACAAAATACAAAATCCCTCGCTCCTTCGCTCACTGCCTAACTGCTCTTCTTCTCCTGTATTTATTGTTGGCGATGATCTCAAGCCTCAAATTGACTCGCAGGACTGATTCGGCAAAGCCGCCTATCTCTGTCCTGTCGCCCCCCCGTCGCCGCCCCGTCGCCCCCACCCCCCCTCCCTCTGCTCTCTCACTCAAAAGACTTAAGATGGATCTAGAGGTCTCCTCCGTGCCACGTTGAAACCTATCGGGGGGGGGGGGTTGAGCGGGTGGATGGGGGGGATGACGACTGGTTCTACCCGCTGGCGGTGGTGTCATCCACACGATTAGCAAGATGCCTTTGATGGAGGGAGGAGGACAAACTCTCTCCCCGCGTCACAGGGTGGGACAGGGGGATGGAGGGATGGAAGGATGGAGGGATGGATTGACACCGAGCTCTATATAAGGAAGTGCACTCAACAGAACGAGAGGAAAAACCCCGGCGTGATGGACAGACAGACAGGAGAAGGGAGGAGAGGAGAAGGGAGGAGAAGAGAGGAGAGGAGAAAGGAGGAGAGGAGAAGGGGGGAGAGGAGAGGAGAGGAGAGGAGAGGAGGGGAGAGGAGAGGAGAGGAGAGGAGAGGAGAGGAGAGGAGAGGAGAGGAGAGGAGAGGAGAGGAGAGGAGAGGAGAGGAGAGGAGAGGAGAGGGAAGGAGAGGAGAGGAGAGGAGAAGAGAAGAGAAGGGAGGAGAGGAGAGGAGAGGAGAGGAGAAGGGAGGAGAGGAGAGGAGAGAAGAGGAGAAGGGAGGAGAGGAGAGAAGAGGGAGAGGAGAAGAGAGGAGGAGGAGAGGGAGAGGAGAGGGAGAGGAGAGGGAGAGGAGAGGGAGAGGAGAGAAGAATGGAGGAGAGGGAGAGGATGAGAGACTAGAGAGAGACTAAACGGGAGACGGGACGAGAACATGAAAGTGGTGCAGACAGACAACATAGGATGCTGCTGCAGCGCCCGGGGTTATTGGGGGTCGTTGACAGCATGGGGGAGTGTGTGTGTGTCTGTCTGAGTGTGTGTGTGTGTGTATGTGTGTGAGGAGGACAATTGTGTGTGTGTGTGTGTGTGTTTGCTATGTGTGTGCTTTGTTCTATTTGTCATCCTGGCTGTGGTCTTCAGTGACACCTTGTTCATTTGCCAAACAGCCTGGTTGGGATTCAGAGATCGATCGAACAAATAGAAGCAATGCCCTGAATGAGAGAGAGAGAGAGAGAGAGAGAGAGAGAGAGGGAGAAACAGAGAGAGAGAGAACCATGGGTGTGAAAGGGTGGAGTAGGAGAAGAGGAAGAAGGAGAGAGAAAGAGAGAGAAAAGAGAGAAGAGAGCTCATTGCAGGGCGGCTCATTCTTTTGGCTGGTGCCGTCCCCTCGTCCCTCTTCCCAGTCTCTGTCTCAGCAGAGAGAGTCTGTAGAAGGTTGTAGAAGGTTGTAGAAGGCTGTAGAAGGTTGTAGAAGGCTGTAGTTGCGTTCATGTCGTCATTGGTGTTGTTATCAAATCTACCCTCTTTTACATCCCATTCCTGGCAACCCCCGCCCTATAAACACTGCTGTTGGGCCGTTGCCCCTTGTCACGATGCCGTCGCCACGGCAGCCAGCCATCGTCACGGCAGCCAGCCATCGTCACGGCACTCAGAGGCGTTGGTTGAAATCGCCTCTCCGCGGTGTCGTGCAGCCGACGGCGGTTTTGTCAATATCGCTCAAGTTAACGTGTCACCAAGTGTACGGCTCCTCGCAGAGGACACGTCAAGACTCACAGTCACAACACACACACGGACACACACACACACACGGACACACACACACACGGACACACACACGGAGACACACACACACGGACACACACACAGAGACACACACACACACAGTCACAGAATTGGAGTTGGCTAAACATGTTTATACCATGCACATAGAAAATATCCCCTGAGGTTCAAAATGGAGGCAAGTCAGTGAGCTGCATTAAGAGGCTTCACTGTTGTTCATGTGCTATCACTTTATCACATTAAATTTGGGTTCCTTTTCCTCTCTCTGTCTCTCACTTTTTTCTAATAAGTCACTGAAAGTAGATTTTTCATCCACAAAAAAATGATTCTGTGTGAAATGTGTTCTAATAACATGTTGTCTTCTGCTCCACAAACTCCGCCCCGCCATCCATCCCTCTCTCTCTCCTCGACCCCGCCCTCCATCCCTTTATCTCTCCTCGACCCACCTCCATCCCTTTATCTCTCCTCGACCCCACCTCCATCCCTCTATCTCTCCTCGACCCCGCCCTCCTCCCTCTCTCTCTCCTCGACCCCGCCCTCCTCCCTCTCTCTCTCTCCTCGACCCCGCCCCACGCTCCTCCCTCTCTCTCTCCTCAACCCCGCCCCGCCCTCCTCCCTCTCTCTCTCCTCGACCCCGCCCCACGCTCACCCCTCCTCCCTCTCTCTCTCCTCGACCCCGCCCCACACTCACCCCTCCTTTGGTCCGCTCTACAGTGCAGTTCAACTTGATTCCTGTGGGGCTGAGGATCGTGGCCATCCAGAGTACCAAGACAGGTCTCTACATCGCCATGAACAGTGAGGGTTACCTCTACGCCTCGGTGAGCCCTGGAACACACTGCCTGCCAACAAACACCACCACCACTCACATCCATCAGTGAGTGACGACTGAGTGAGAGAGCGAGTGAGTGAGTGAGTGAGTGAGTGAGTGAGTGAGTGGGAGAGTGAGAGCGTGAGAGAGTGAGTGAGTGAGATAGTGGGAGAGAGAGTGTGTGAGAGAGAGAGAGAGAGAGAGAGAGAGAGGGAGAGAGAGAGAGAGGGAGAAAGAGAGGGAGAGAGCAGGAGAGAGCGGGAGAGAGCGGGAGAGAGCGGGAGAGAGCGGGAGAGAGTGGGAGAGTGGGAGAGAGAGATTTGGAGAGTGAGTGAATGAGTAAGAGAGAGACAGGCAGAGAGAGTGAGTGAGCGTGTGAGAGTGTGAGCGAGAGAGCATTGCCTCCAGTGAGAAACGTACTGTAAGAGGCAGATGAACCGGTGACTCTTAAAAACAGGAAAAACTTTGTGACACTGTTCATACCAAACCGTGTTCGCTCACAAGAGCCCCATTAGTGTGCTCCCTATCTGGAGAAACAAAGGAAAGAAGTTAGAGAGAGAGAGAGAGAGAGAGAGAGAGAGAGAGAGAGAGAGAGAGAGAGCAAGAGAGAGAGAGAGAGAGAGAGAGAGCGAGAGAGCGAGAGAGCGAGAGAGCGAGAGAGCGAGAGAGAAAGAGAAAGAGCGGGAGAGAGAGAGAGAGAGAGAGAGAGAGAGAGAGAGAGAGAGAGAGCAAGAGAGAAAGAGAGAGAGAGGATCTGGATCATGTAAAGGAGGTAGAGAGGTGCTCCTTCAGCTCAGTGAGGGGCTAGGACGGTGTTAGAGGCTGTTTGAAGTAGATGTGAGTGTTCTTCAAAGTCCACATGCTGCCTGCTTGCAAACTAAAGTTTAAAAAAAAATACGTAGAGAGGATTGGTGGCAACGTTTTTTTCTCTTAGTTAAATATCTTGCCTTACCACAACAGTCACAACACACACACACACACACACACACACACATACAATGTAGCCCTTAAAAACACAATAATAAATATCGAGGAAGACAAACTCATACACACAAACACACACACCCAAATAAGCATACACAAGAACATGCCCACTCCCACATACACACACACACACACACTCATGCAAAAACACACACACATACACAGTGGGTGTGCAGTTGAGTGTTGGATCTACTTAACCAGGCCTCCTGACAGAAAAAAGGTGACCCATTTTCACAGGGGGAAGAGCCACAGAAACAAAGAGAAAGAAAATCCCCTTTGAGAGGAGCAGAGGGAAGGAGAGAATGTTTTTATAGTGTGAAAAGGGGTTCACCTCAGACTACCTGGAAGCTTTGGGGGGGTGGGAGTGTCTGTGTGTGTTTGTGTCCTCCTTCAAATGTATCCGAGCACAGTAAACACAGAGCTGAAATTGAACATATGGAATTGGCACCTGTGAGTGCACACACACACACACACACACACACACTGACATACACACACACACACTCACACGCATACCACCTTAAGGCCAGGTTGGAGGAGGTCTAAGCAGGCTAGATATAAAAGCTAGTGTGACATCAGAAAGGTGTACAGGTTCAAAAGGACTTTGGGAGGCTTTGATGTCTGTAACTTTGACAGATCTCTGACACACACAAACTGATCCAGACCAAGCAAAGCTGCTCTGGATTGAGAATGATGCCAGACACACACACACACACACAGACAAGACCTCGCACAACCTCGTCTCAAGGCTCAAGGTTCATCCAAACGTTGTGCGGTATTTCTAGAATTTTTATGTGTGTGAGTGTGTTCTGTTATGTCAAAGTCTCCTAAATACCTCCCTGTTCACTTCCCTATCCTCTCTCTCTCTCTCTCTCTCTCTCTCTCTCTCTCTCTCTCTCTCTCTCTCTCTCTCTCTCTCTCTCTCTGTCTCTCTCTGTGTCTCTGTGTTTCTCTCTGTCTGCCTGTCTCTCTGTCTGTCTGTCTCTCTCTTTCTCTCTCTCACACACACAGACATGTTGTCGGGCCAGTCTCTCTGCATTAATTATTCGTGTCACTGTGATGGACAAACCCAACATGCTGTCGTTATGTTCTCCTCTGAGGCCACACACACACACATACACACACTACTCAATGCCAGCAACACACACTTGCCTTTATCCACAACTATTCCTGGCTTGTTTTGAGCAGAGTAACACTTTGGTTCTTCAGCCCAGTGTGGAGTTAAAGAGGTAAACATGGATGTAATTGAAGAGAAAGAGCTCTACTGTTATTCAGCAGAGTGTGGACTTACCCCAGGACTGAGAGAGGTTCAATCTCCCCACTCGATCCATGCCAGCCTGTATTTAGGGATCACTCAAGTAGCACTTTTCTCTGCACTTAACAGGGGGGAGAGAGAGAGAGAGAGAGAGAGAGAGAGAGAGAGAGAGAGAGAGAGAGCATGAGGGAGGTACAGAGAGGGAAGGGGAGAGAGGAAGGGAGGGAGGGAGAAAAAAAAGGGAGGGAGGGAGGGAGGGAGAAAAACAGAGAGAGGGGGAAGAGTTGAGAGGGGAGGGAAACAGAGGGAGATGGGGTGAGCGAGGGAAAGAGAAAGGAAGTTCACCTAAGGCAATTGAAAGGAAGAAACTACATCAAAAGTTACAGCACAGTATGTGCACTAGTACGCACACACACACTACGTATTCACACACTTTAAATTACTTGAAGAAAAACATAATTTCCAGTGGCTGACTAGGCACTGAACAGAGACTTCTATAGATATCGAATATGGAAAGATATACGGTGATATACCTTTAGAATATGGACAGATATTTAGAAAATACATACAAATGTCCTGTTAAACAATTTAAATATATATAGAAAGAGAAAGAAAGCGAGAGGGACAACTCTTCCTCCTCTCCTTTCTCAATCTTTCCTGATTTCTCTCTCTCTCTTTCTTGCTCATTCCTTCTTCTTCCCATCCCTCCCATTCGTCTTCCTTTCAGACATCTGGCTTTCCTCTTTCACCTATCACCCTCCCTCCCACTTTCCCACCCTTTTTCTTGTGTTCTTTACAGAGCATCCCTCTCCTGCTAACCCTCATCCCTCGTTCGTGTTCCATCCTACCATACGTTCTCTCCCCCTCTGTACCTTGTGTCTCCCCTCTGTGTCCTCCTCCTCCTCCTCCTCCTCCTCCTCCTCCTCCTCCTCCTCCTCCTCCTCCTCCTCCTCCTCCTCCTCCTCCCCCCTCTGTCTCCATGCTGCTTTTCCCATCTCCCCCGGCTCTTGTTCCCCTTTCTCTCTCTCTCTCTCTCTCTCTCTCTCTCTCTCTCTCTCTCTCTCTCTCTCTCTCTCTCTCCACCCTCACCCCCCCCACTCCTCCTCAGACAGAGGAGAGACAGAGGACTGTTGTGTTCCCCTGTGCAGTGTCAGTCCTGAGGGAACCACAGGTTAACTCAGAGGGAACCTCCTTGTCACTGGACCGGTGTCTAAAACGGTGTGTGTGCTGAGCTGAGCCGGGCGGGGTCGGGCCACCTGTAGGTGACTTCTGGAAATTGCTTTCTGATAAAAATAGTGTTCAGGCTGGGCCTGGCCCACTTTGTTGTGTTCTGGTAAACCCTCCTGGGTGAGAAGGGGGACGGATGGAGCGATGGAGGGAGGGATGGAGGGGAATGAAACTGCACACACTCGCATGGATACGCACACACACACACACACACACCGCACGTCTATTCACACACCCTCCCTGACACACACACACACACTTTTGTCTGAGCAGTTATACTGGTACACGCACACACACACACACACACAAGCCTGTTCACACACCCTCCCTAATACACACACATACTGTAGGGCAGGGATAAACAAACTGACAGAGACAGGGAGACATAATTGGGCCAGGTATTATCAGACAGGCAGCCAAACTGGCCAGCTCTCTCTCTCTCTTTTTTCCTCTCTCTCCTCCCCCCCCCACCCTCTCTCTCTCTTTCTCTCTCTTTCTCTCCCTCTCTCTCTCTCTCTCTCTCTCCCATTACCCAACACTTGAAAGTTGGACAAAGTAAAGTTTCAACAGTGAGATGACATTGTAAGCTTATGCAATTCTGAAAAGCGAACAGAACTGTAACATTAGCAGAGCAAAGAGAGAGAGAGACAGAGAGAGAGAGAGAGAGAGAGAGAGAGAGAGAGAGAGAGAGAGAGAGAGAGATGGGTGAAGGAGGAATATAATCTGCACGGTGGTTGCTGGCCTCATTGAGTCCTGTTCGTCTCCCTTCCCTCCCGTCCTCCTTGCCCTCTCTTCATCTCCTCCTCTTCCTCCTCCTCCTCTTCCTCCTCCTCCTGTTCTCCCTTGGGAACCTAGTGAGAGCCTGGGCTGCCCCACTAGATAGGAATCACCTGCAGTCAACAAAAATGAGGGAGAGAGAGACGGCGAGAGAGAAAGAGGGAGGGAGAGGGATGCAGAATAATAGAGCAAAATGGGGAAGGAAGGAAGGCAGATAGGGAAAAAGGGCGTGAGGGGGGACACACAGGCGGGGGAGGGAGGGAGGGAGGGAGGGAGGGAGGGAGGGAGGGAGGGAGGGAGGGAGGGAGGGAGGGAGGGAGGGAGGGAGGGAGGGAGGGAGGGAGGGAGGGAGGGAGGGAGGGAGGGAGGGAGGGAGGGAGGGAGGGAGGGAGGGAGGGAGGGAGGGAGGGGAGGAGTCACTCCCCCTCCTTCATGTGCGGCAGTTAGCCGGCTAGGTAACCCAGTGGTGCTGCAGCATGGTAGAGTTATGGGCCCTTCCCAGATAGTGTCTACTCAGAGCCTGCTAGGTCACGCCACGCATCCTGATCAGCACCAACAACCCATAAACACACACACATACACATCAATGCTGGACCATGTGCAGGTACACACCCACACACACGCACGTACGCTCAATGTACATTACCACTGTCTGCTGGTCTACTAGGCGGTCTGAGTGTCTATCTGTGTGTCTCTGTGTGCACGTGTCTCCAGTGCATATAAGTATGCATGTGTGTGTGTGTGTGTGTGTGTACTCCCTCTGGGCACCTGTGTGTTTGCCGCAGTGCCACAGTTGTGAGCAGGTCACAGCGTAGCTGTCACGGTGTAGAGACAGGACATCCTGGGAATGACACGCCTTGCTGCTCTCAGACATGGAGCCAATGGGGACACTGTGTGTGTGTGTGTGAGCACCCTAGTAGTCAGTGTGTGTTCGCAAACATTCACTTTTGCTAAGCAGTGTGTTTAACAGTGTTAGAGCATGTGTAATAGACACATAGACTACTTGGCTGTTTGCTCACCTTTCCTGGGAGGATTCTACACATGTGGCATGCAGGTTAAAGGTTGGAGGGCGCACACACACACACACACACACCCTTGGTCCTCAGCACGCAGTTCCTGACAACTGAGGTAATTAGTCAACAGCAGGCCCTGCAGGGATGGCCATACACACACACACACACACACATATGCACACACACACTCTTCCCTCCATCCCTCTCTGTTGACCTTCCCCACCCCTCATCGAATCAGAAAACACTTGTCTCTTTTTCATGGAGTCAGCACTTACTCTCTCCTCTTTTCCCTTTATTCCAAGCCGTGTTTCGCTCACTCTCTCCTTCTGTCCATCCTTCCCCTCCCTGCACCCCCCCCCCACCCCCCAAAACTGACCTAGCAGCAAAGGCATGCGGACACACGTGGGGAGAGGCAGAGAGAGAGAGATTCAGACAGAGAGGTACAGAGGGAGAGAGAGAGAGAAAGATAGAGAGACAGAGACAGAGAGAGAGAGAGAGAGAGACAGAGAGAGAGAGAGAGAGAGAGAGAGAGAGAGAGAGAGAGAGAGAGAGAGAGAGAGAGAGAGAGACAGAGAGAGAGAGAGAGAGAGAGAGAGAGAGAGAGAAAGAGAGAGAGAGAGAGAGAGAGAGAGAGAGAGAAAGGTAGGGTAGCACTGGTTCCCTTTGGAAACTCCCCAAACGCCCAGCAAGGGTCTGGCAGTCAAGGTGAGAGGTAGAGGACAACCCCCCTCCCTCTCCCCCTCCCTCTCCACCCCCTCGTGAGCCCGCCTGTACCCTCTCCAGCTGTTCTCTGCACAGGTTGTGTGTCAGTCTGTGTGTGTGTGTGCGCGTACGTGTGTGCCTTTGCAGGCGTCCCTAAGTCTATCACTTGCTAATCCAAGGGTGTTTGTGCTTTGTGCTCCAGTGTGCCTTCCTTTCGTGGTGTCACTCTGGAGCCACTGTGCTAGGCCCCGGGGTGCCCGTGTAGAGTGTTGTCCCCGGAGGAGCCCTCAGCATCCATCTGGACTGATCAAAACGCCAGCTGATCTCATCTCAGCTCCAACGTTGTCGAGAAGTCGTCCGAGGAGCAGTCGTAGCGCTCCGACACAAGCATGACACAGTCAGACACACGTCTGTCCCATTGACAACATGCATTTGTCCCTGCGGGAGTCGATGAGTGTCGCTGAATTAAACCCAGGATTAACCTCTGGTTGGCCGATCCAGGCTTGTAAGGGGTTTTAGCTTCTGCATGCTCGGCTGCCTGCATATGTGGCGTGGCCAATCAAAGTGTAATCCTGGGTTTTTCTGCACTAATGCCTATTGACTTTTCACAGAGGTCTTACATGAAATCAATTCTCCAGTTGACTGAATCGAGAGCTCAGTGGTTAACGTCAGCGTAACAGCACTGCCTGGAGAAGAAATGTGTGCGTGTGTGTGTGTGTGTGTGTGTGTGACATAGGTGTCAATGAATGGAAATCAACGGTTCCATTCAGGTGTGAATGGGCACAGGCACCGGGATTCAAAGTTGCTCACACACACACACACACACACATCCTTGCTTTCAACCTTGCTCCAAGTCTTTTTTCAGTTTCCTCATCCTTACTTCGCACCATATCACACCACACCCTTTTCTCTCTGCATCCCTCCCTTCTCTCTCTTCTCTTCTTCCCTGTGTCTCTCGCCCCCTCCCTCTCTGGCTCAGTGGGAGTGAGTAATGATGGAGGAGAGAGATCCATCCGTCACTCCAGGCACCTGTGTGTGTGTGTGTGTGGTGTGTGTGTGTGGTGTGTGTGTGTTCTCTACACATTTACACCCCCTCCCAACCTCCTCTGATGGAAGAGGGATCTGTCATGTCTGCCTGTCACAACGAGCGACACGCATGAGTGGCCAGACAGGACACGCCCACCCTGGCTGGCTGGCCCCGCCTCCTGTCCTAGTCTGTGGGCTACTCTTTGAAGCTGAATTTCTTTCTCTCTCTCTCCCTCTCTCTTTCGACTCTCAGTTGCTGTCGCACCATCTTTCCTTCCCTCACTCCCACTATGACAGTGCGTGTCAGTGGACATGGAGCAAAAACACCGTAGGGGAGAACATGGATGAAATGACAGCCCAGACCGTGGGCCCACCATCGGGGTCGGTGCCTCTGTCTTTGAGCCCGCTGGAACTGGTCAACTGGGGAGGGGAGACTCTCTCACGTGGGGATGAAGCTTAGTTGAGTTGATGCAGGTGGATGATCATCAGCGACGTGGAAACAGTGAAGGAGGGCCGAGGCAGACTGTGGATTTGAGCACCCCCTACTGGCATTGAGATGAACTGCAAGCACACAAATGTTACAGTCGTGTTTCCAGTCTGATACATTAACCGGACAACAGTTGATGTATGATTTTCGGCTGACACAGATGACATACAACATAGAGAGGACTTAGAAACAAATCCAAAAACATTGTAGCGGTCGACTATTGTCACTGGAAGTATATTCACTACACGAGCCAATTCAGTACATTTGAGACTTAACCAACATCTTCTCATAGCCTAGAGAACCACTGAATAAGTAAGCAAAGGCCAGCCCTCTCTCTGACCTCCATATTGAAACACCATCCATCAATAGGTTAGCATGAAGCCAACCTGAACGAACACTATACGATCAATAGGAACCAAAATGACATCAGACTGGGGAGAGCGGAGAACAGAGTTAGAGGACGGAGCGCGGGTGAAGGATCTGGCCTCTGATTGGTGGGTGAGGTGGCGCTGTCATTGGTGTGAATGTCGTCTTCGTCTCTGAGGCTGTTATCCTATTAAGTTGCATCTGTGATGTCACACTGAGTTGATGGAATCAGGTGGAAGTGTTTGTGTGTGTATGTGTGTACACAGTTTACCTCTTTACGTGTGCGTTCCTGGTCCTACAGTGTGTTTGTCAGAGAGAGAGAGAGAGAGAGAGAGAGAGAGAGAGAGAGAGAGAGAGAGAGAGAGAGAGAGAGAGAGAGAGAGAGAGAGAGAGAGAGAGAGAGAGAGAGAGAGAGTATATTTGTACATGGGAGAGTGTGTGTGAGGTGTATATTTTCATTCAGACTGTCACAAACAGTGACAGAACACTTCCAGCTTTTGGGTTCTACGTTGGTGTAAAAACGATTCCAATCTCCTGCTCAGGTTTGAGCTCATTCCAGCTGGGCCATCCATTCTAGGCATGTACTCCTTCCAGAAGCTTCTCTTCCACACACCCTCCCCCATATTTTCCTCCATCTATGTATTATCCACACACCCCTTCCCCTCAGTCCCCCTTCACCCTCACCCCCCTTTCCCCTCAGCCCCCCCTTCCCCCTCACCCCCCCTTCCCCCTCATCCCCCTACCCCTCCCCCTCCGGCAGTAAGGACAGTCTTCATTAATTGATAGTCCCTGGAGAAGAAGGTGTTTGAACAGTGACGGACCCCAAGGGTCCTTAGTGTTTAATGGAGAGGGGTGACCGGTGCACGCTCGCACACACACACACACACACACACACAGACACTTACACACACTTACGCACACACACACAGACACTTACACACACTTACGCACACACACACAGACACTTACACACACTTACGCGCACACACACACACGGGGCGCTAATTGCAGTCTGATGGAGAGACTCTACAGGGGAGCTATGGCTTCTAGGGGACTCTGGCGGGTTGAAAATGACATAAGTGTGTCTGTGTGCATGGGGCATATGCTAACACACACACACACACACACATGCAGAGCACACAACTCGCAGACGCACGCACGACACACATCCTCTTTCGATCTCGTGCACACACAGACGTGGACGCACCTCCTTTTTGCTCGTTCTTGTAATTCTGATGGGAACAACCATTTCATTCGTTTAATGAACCCCATTAGCAAGCTGGGCTTCGTGTCTACAGAGAGCACAGAGGGTGCGCTCTGCCATGTGTGTGTGTTTGGCTAGGAGAGATATCCCACATATTGTACCTGGTGCTGGGAGGGGATATACTGTAGCTGGAAGCCTATAAACACAGCACACACACAAACGCACACCCATGTGCAAACATTCCGAGGGTGATTAGGGTGGTTCTGTTTTAGTGAAAGCATGGCTAATGTTAAAATTCAGCCTGTTCATTTCCTGGAAGACTAAGACTTTATCTGGCTCTGCTATCAGTACAAAACCAACGGGTGAATTAAGGTAAATTAATGTGTACTTAAGGGATGGTAATTGTCTCCGTGTAATTAGCCATGTAGGTGAGTCATGATGGATACTGGCAAAGCAGCCTGCTGCATTTCCTAGTCCTGATGAGGGAATGAACAGAGAGAGAGCAAAGATGAGAGGAGGAGGTGGAGGAGGAGGAGAAGAGTAAACTCCTTATTCAGGTCTTTTTCTGTTCACCAGTCACATCAAGGCTCCAAATCAATCCTGCAAATTGGTTTGTTCCTTGACAAGGTTACCAAATGACGAGGGGGGTAGAGAGAGAGAGAGAGAGAGAGAGAGAGAGAGAGAGAGAGAGAGAGAGAGAGAGAGAGAAGAGAGAGAGAGAGAGAGAAAGAGAGAGAGAGAGAGAGAGAGAGAGAGAGAGAGAGAGAGAGAGAGAGAGAGAACACAAGATCGGGAGAGAGATGTTCAGTGGCTGACATCTTGTCAGAAGCAGAGTGTGCGTGCGTGATATGAGTAGGAAGGGGGCCAACGATTTGGCCGTTAAACTGGGGAGAAGGTGAAGGATGCTGTTGATGGTTGGTTGTTACTGGAAACAGAATGGGTAAATTATGTCATCTGAGCTTGCAAACCATTCTGTCCAAGTGGTAAAATAGGTGTTTGTGTGTGTGTAGGTGTGTGTGTGTGTGGGGGGGGGGGGGGGTGAGCGTGAATGTTACGACACAAGGGAAGACATATAGCCTGTGTGTGTAGGTATGTGCGTGTGAGAAAGTGTGTGTGTGTGTGTTCATTTTCCATTGTGTGCACAGCAGACACAGATGCTCCTCTAACCCTGTCATCATGAAATGTGAGCTCCATTTCCCAGTCTTCCCAGCTGAGACTATGGAATTGAAAAAGAAATATATAAATAAAAGGAATAAATAAAAATGGTCAGCCGTCCCAATCTGTTATTCTTCACCGCTGACCCAGAGTGTGTGTGTGTGTGGGTGTGTGCACGCAACTGTGTGTGCTCTCCTCAACTGCCCCAGAGTAGGCACGCGTGTGTGTGTGTGTGTGTGTGTATGAACCCCGCCCCCTCCCCATGTGACCATGTGTGTGTGTGCTCCCTTCCCTAACTGTCAGTGTTTTCTCTCTTGTCCAGGAACACTTCACGCCGGAGTGTAAGTTTAAGGAGTCTGTGTTTGAGAACTACTACGTGACCTACTCGTCCCTCCTGTACCGACAGACCCAGTCGGGCCGGGCCTGGTACATCGGTATCAACCGGGACGGCCAGGTCATGAAGGGGAACCGGGTGAAAAAGACCAAGGGCGCCGCCCACTTCCTGCCCAAGCTCATCGAAGGTAGCGCTCCGTTTCCTTGTCAACAGAGTCAGGGAGGAGGTCGGGGGGGTTCTGAAGACCCGTTGGTTTAGAACTGATATCAACATCGGGACACAGGAAATGCAAGCCTTCGAGATGTTAAGTTTTCTCTCTTTCCTCCCCTGCATCCCCCCCCTCCCCCCTCCCCCCCCCCCCCCCCCCACCACACACAGTGGCGATGTACAGGGAACCTTCGCTGCACGATGTGGCCGCGCAGAGCCCGCCGCGGAAGGCACCCAAGACCTCCGACTCGCCTGTGCACCAGAACGGCAAGAAGGACCTGCCCAAAACCCAAACCTCCTAGCACTCACAGACACGGGGAGGGGGGCGGGGGGCGGGGGAGGGGGGCGGGGGAGGGGGGCGGGGGGCGGGGTTAAGGGCATGGAGTCTGGAGACACCCATGTAAAAACACATACATAGGGGGGTGCCTGGAGGGTTGAAAAAGAAAAAAAAAGGATTCTACCTGGCAAAGGCTTCAGCGTGGAACCTGTGAGAACTCCATTTCCCAGAGTGTCCTGGTGAATTGGGATATATTCTGCCTGACCCTTCTTTCGGTGCCCCCACCCCTCCCTCTCCCAAACCCTCACCACCCAATGCAACCCCCTCCCTCTCCACTATTTCAGTCTTGGAATTTAGAGCAATAAATAAACAGAGCGAGACAGAGAGAGACGGGTGGTGCATCGTGGGAGTATGTTCCGGACGCATCGATTCCACCAATCCACCTTGAGCAGGACATCAACACCTGACCTCATCAGGATCATCTGTCCTATCAGCTCAACCTCAACAACCAACACGTCTTCCTGTTTTCCTACCAAGGGTGTCACGGTCAAATGTGTCCCACTTGCACCACCGAGTAGCACATAGATGGCGCCTATTCCCCCAGGTTCCTCAATAACACGAGGTTGTCAGAGACCCGCACAGCCTTGTTCCCTAAGCATCTGGTACCCTGTCTTCTCCCTATGTCAGACCCTCTGAGATATGGCCCCCGGTTACC
Organism: Hypomesus nipponensis; assembly: GCF_054491055.1. Classification (NCBI taxonomy): domain Eukaryota; kingdom Metazoa; phylum Chordata; class Actinopteri; order Osmeriformes; family Osmeridae; genus Hypomesus; species Hypomesus nipponensis. Next base: position 5,941,537 of record NC_140385.1, read on the forward strand.
CATGTGTGTGTGTGTGTTTTTTTTCTTCTTCTCTCTTTTCTTTCACCTTTGGTGCAATTTGATTGGTCTGTGACATGGAGTCAATTTTCCCCTTGACAGCACAGGAATCCCCTGCTCTTCCACTGGAGCCATTAACAGGGGCTCTTGCTGATCAAAATCTCCTGACCCTTAAAGAGTCTATTTACACACACATTCATTCACCATCATCCCCACTGCCCCCCCACACACACACACGCTGTATACCCCCACACACACGCATGCTCATAAACACATCCACTTGCGAACACGCACAAAACCACTCACAAGACTTTGACCACACACACACGCACACTCTCGCATACAGACACACACACGCTCCCACACACTTGGCCAGCCAGAAGGATGATTGTGTCCTGGTATTGAGGAATGATGAGGATATCATCTAGGAGATCACCATCTCTTTTGTCTGCGTGGGTTATGATGACACAGCTTTCACTGTGTGTGTGTGTGTGTGTCAGCGCGTGCGTGTGTGTCAGCGCGTGTGTGTGTGTTTGTGTGTTTGTGTGTCCAGCCCTGCATCACACCATGCTATCCTGACACCATCATTATTTCTAGGTGGGGCCTCGAGCCAGGAAGATCCATGTAACTACCAATCGGAGTCAGTCGCTACACATTTCTAATGTCTCCACAACACATTTCAGGCCAATCACGAGTTGTTTTAAGAGGGCTAACAAACCCGTCAGCAACGCGGGTTCACCGTGTAACATCCTAGATATTCTTACTTTATAATCGGACTTTGTAGGATGCTAACCAAGCATCCTTCCAGAGTGAGAAGTGTTTAACACTCAGTATGCACAGTCTCTCCATCACTGGTCGTAGTGTATTACAGTACTACCAGTCTTTAGTTCTTATGCAATATTCAAGGAATTGAAGCCTTCACAACTGAACGTAATAACAGTTCTCCTAACAATAGTTCTCCTTTTTCTTGTCTTTCTGTCTGTCCCCCTAACCTCTCACATTTATCAATCTATGACAGGTGCAGTCTGTAGATGTTGTTGTAGAATGATACCAAAGTGATATGATTCTGGTTCCTGCACGCAGAAACAGGATGACTATGTAGATTGACAACAAGCATGCAGCCACTTACTCAAAAAGCAGTGCAATAATGTTCAATTTTATTTGGAAATTGTATATATTTTGGAGACATATGAAAAGCTGTTTGTGACTCGTAGAGAACTGAGAAAAGGGGAGGTTTCACTGGAGCGTGTGCTTCCAGACTCAGGAGTGACGGCTTGGGGAGAATTAAGATGGCTTCCGTACATTGCGAACCGGATAATCCCAAATGAGATACTGACACAAAGGCTTCCCTCGCTTCTCTTTCCACACACACACACACACACACAAATGCACATACACCCACCCACAAATAGACATACTCACATACGCACTAGGCCTCTCTATCCTACTTACAAGTATCACTGCACACATACACACAGTTTGTCTTTCTTATTTCTTCCATCCTGCTTTGACACATAATCCTCCTTATGCCTGGCACCTGAGGGTATAATACAAGCACCAGATAACCCTATAAACAAGAGAGGAAGGAATCCCACAGTGGGGAGACCCTGGAGGCCCTGCAACACCCCATCCCCCCCCCCCACACACACACACACACGCACACACACACACACACATCCCAAAACATCTGAGGGCTGTCCCATTTGGTGAGAGTGAACTGAGATGACTCGCTGATATGGAGTTTGGGGTTTACAGCTTCTGTCACAGACAGCTGAAATACGGGGAAGCCAATTACGGTCTGTGCTGAAGCAGATAGTGTCCAGGATGCTTGTCCAGCAGGATGTGGTGCTCCAGTGCTGTGGGTGGGCGATCACATGTTGGCTCGCGGCGATACCTTACTACAATCCCATCCGAGAATCTCACAGACTAACTGTGAAACCAACAAACAGTTCATCTGTCTCGCCCGAAGACATTTCGTTTGCCTGTAAAAAAAAAAAAAAAAGACCAACATGATAGGGTCACATGGCTTCTCTGAGAATGCGTTTGCGGGTGCGTTTCAGCTTGGCGCTGGTCAGAAGTCCTCCAGGACTCCTGGAGGTTAACACGCTGAGGCTAAATACAGTATGACTGCCTCCAGGATCCATCTGTCTATCCACCAACCAGATTAACACTTCCTTATTCTGGCCGTGACAAATGACTCCAATTAACCAATCAAATTGGGTTTAAGTTTGATGGGTTGTTCGGGGACCCCCCGGGGTCCCAGAGCCTATAGCTCCATATTCGCATTCCATAACTGATGCTCACTTACTCCAGATAATCCCAAACATGTCAGATTATATAAAACTCCAAGATGAGGGTATGGGTGGTGGTGGGCGGGGGCTGGATTCTGTGGTCATAAATAAGGGCTTTGGTGTGTGAAGAGGAGAGGAGGGGAAGGAGTGAGGGGAGAGAAAAGGGAAAGGGGAAGAAAGGAGAGGATGTAGGCAGCGGTCGCAAGACTCTTAGTTTGGGATACAGCCATGAAATGACGACACAACTGTTTTTCTTTTCTTTTAAGGGCTGCGAAAACCTGTGTTGCAATAACCTCTACACCCTCTTGGGTGTTTGTTCTTAGAGAATGTGATTGACATAATCCCTGTAGTGACACGCAAGGAGTTATGGGCAAGAAGTAAGGGCTGGCTCAACTCGATCCTGTGATATTGTAGTTCAGACACAGAATGCCTTTTTTAGCAACACACTGCAGGATTAACAATTGCTGAGATATGAGTGTAAGTCTACAATAGGTGTGTGTGTTTGTGAGTGTGTGCGGGTGTCAGATTACCCCTACAAACCGCGACAGTTTACTCCGATGAACTGTGCAGCGAGCCCTCTGATGATTTCACCAACGCACAGCGTGTCACGACGAGGAGGCGTGTAGCGTTGCAGTGTTTACATGCAGGCTCCATAGCTCCACACGAGGCCTACCTGTGTGAGTCTGCGTGTGTGTGTGTGTGAGTCTGTGTGTGTGTGTGTGTGAGTCTGTGTGTGTGTGTGTGTGTGTGTGTGTGAGTCTGTGTGTGTGTGTGTGTGAGTCTGTGTGTGTGTGTGTGTGAGTCTGTGTGTGTGTGTGTGTGTGCTACTCCTCCTACACAGGGGTTGAGCTCCCATCCGTCAAACATCTCCACAGTATTCTTATGCCCTTGTGTATTAAACTGACTTCAGAAGGGGAGATATTTCTATCTGACAAAGGATGATGGTAGTAGAGTTTGTTCTAATGAAGGCCCCTGACAAGTGTGGGCAGGGTAACTGATGGAGTGGTGCGTAGAGTTCAGTGCAGTAGCAGAGGAGACATTGTGAGTCTCCCTTATGGTCGTTGCTGTGTGCTGTGTTTTCTGACCTTCTTTTGATAGATGCAGAGTGGTTGGACTATAAAAACGTTTTATTGAGTGTGGGGGGGGGGGGTGAGGGGAGGGGGGGTAGGGCTCTGCAGCTGAAGTGTGTACGTGAATCAATGTGTGTGTGCTGTGTTTTGCAGTGTTCAAACTGAAGTTTCCTTTGAGTCATTCTAAATGTTAAGTAGGTCTATTACCATACCCCTCACACTCCTTCTCCCACTCATTGCTTCCTCTCCCTTTTCTAGACCTTCCAGCTATCTGCTACTTCAAGCCATTTAGTGTGAATTACTGTATCTGAAGATCACCATTTATCTCTCCTTATCTCCCTCGTCTGTGCCACCCTAATTCTACCTTAGCCCTTCTGATTACCGAGAACCTCGACTGGATTTACAGCTTTTCAGTGAAATGACTGTTGATCCAGATCCAAATGCTAAGTATCGCCCTCTTCTAAGGGTGTATTAAAGTAATACCATCGCCCCTGAATGTGGAAGGGAAAGCAGTTGATAGAGAGGCTGTGAGTTTGTGCGTGTGTGTGTGTGTGTGTGTGATAGGCAGATAGATAGACAGATATAGATGTGGATGTCAAATAGGGTCAAGGGATTGATATTCCATTCACTTCACACACCCACGTCTCCCCGTTTTTCTATCCTCGTCAGAGCTGTCTTGCTCACCAAGATAAGTCATGGACTCATGTAAGGTCCCGGGGGAGACAAGAGAGAGAGACAGAGAGAGAGACAGAGAGAGAGAGAGAGAGAGAGAGAGACAGAGAGAGAGAGAGAGAGAGAGAGAGAGAGAGAGAGAGAGATGAAGTGTGTGTCATGTGTCTTGACCTTTCTCTCACCCTTTGAAGTTGTACCGCTTCTCATCAAAGTTCCCCCCCAATACAACTTCCCTCATCCTGACGGCGGCCGTTGAGCGTGTGTGTTTGTGTGTGTCAATCTGCGTGTTTGTGTGCGCGAGGTAGGAGGTAAGAAAGTGAAAAGGGAAAGAGAAGCAGAAAAGGAGGGAGGATAGGAATGAATCAGAAGCCAAATCAATAAAGCTCCGGTCTTTGACAAAAAGCAATAAAGTTTGTTAAGGTGCACCAACATCTTGTAGGAGAGAGTTAGAATGATTAGCCAGTACTATTAAGAAGATGTTTTATGTTTTTTTTTTTTTTTCCAACCCTGGTTCCAGTTACTGGGTGTATATTTGCATGGGGGCGTGTTTATGTGTGTGTGTGTGTGTGTTTGTTTTACTTTGAGGTGTACTCCCTCTCCCACATCTGCAATGCAGTAAAGACACACACAGAAAAATACAGAGAGAAAGCTCACGTGCATCGCCGACAGACTGATCCCATCTCGGGCTATTCAAATTCCCAGCTCCTTGACGGGGGAGAGAAAAGGGCTTTGAGTAGCCGTTTGTGTAGCCCCTGGAGGTGACAGCCCCTGTAGGTAACCCCATAGACGACAAACCCTGCTATGGAGGCACACCCACCTCACATCTGCAATGCACACACAGCACTTCAGCACCCAGCCACTCCTCAACAGATGTGGATCGCAGGGGTGACCTTAACAGTGGGAGCTCATCTTAAGAGCGCCCCCTAGGGGAGTCCTGTGGGTACTGCTACGACGGTGCTGCACTCTCCTTATGTTTTGTGGCTTTCTACAGTGAAACGTGGAGGGAAATAAACATTGTGTTATTTGTCTTGATAGTGTTAAAGGAGAGGGCAGTGTTTTGGGGTATTCTTGTTGGAATTATTGTGTATGTTGTAAAGCATTTCTGTCGACGGAAATGTAATTGTGTCCTTGATATGTCCCAGTCCTTTGTTTAAAAAATATATTTTAATTATGTATTGTTGTATTATTATAATGATTACATATCCATGAATGGTTTCTCCTGCCCCCAACAACCAACCTCAACAATGCAAACTATGAGACGAGGGGGTGATCAAAACAATATCTGTATGCAATGACTGAAATGAAAGATTACTATCTATGTCTTCCTGGCCCCCAGAATCCCTAGCAAAAGACTTGTCAATCACTGACTGACCTCTGACCTATGAACCCACAGACATATCTGATTTGATATCCAGGAGCATGCGGACTGCTCGCTCACGGCCTCTCTTTGTCGAGATACACACACACACACACCATATAACCAAGTGTGTGATTCCGTGGCCGGTGAGACCCCTTCTACAGTTTTGTACTGCATGGATGATCCAAGTTATTGTGATGAAGTCTTCCAAAAAAGATTTGAAAGGAATCTCCATAACTACTTTCTTTGTCTTCTGAAAATGCAAAAAAATCAATGCTTCAGTCTTCCAGCTAAAAAGCCACAATGACACTATTTTTGTACCATAAAGTTTAAATGATGATGGGGACATATAAAAATCCATCATGGGAGTTACCTGGATAAACGCCCCTGTTGCCAACCCGGAGAAATAACACGACTGTACCATCTACGCCGGACATCTAAACATCATGGGTCACCCCCCAAAAAAGAAGGTACAGGGCTTTTGAAGGAAATGTGTGTGTTAAAGTTGTTCTGCGCACCAAGGCAGAAGAGCGGGTCATACACAGTACTACAAGCATGCATGCGCCAACATTTACAGGACACGTTCAAAGAAGAAGAAGTCTTACTCAGTATTTACTCCTTCTCCCCTTCCCATCTACCTCCCTTTCCTCCCTCCTCTCCTCCGTCTCACCCTCTACCTCCCTTTCCTCCCTCCCTCCTCTCCTCCACCTCAGCCTCACCCTCTACTTCCCTTTCCTCCCTCCCTCCTCTCCTCCACCTCAGCCTCACCCTCTACTTCCCTTTCCTCCCTTCTCTTCTATGCCTCACCCACTCTCTCTACTCCCCCTCCTCCTTGTCTCTGCATTTGCAATATGATCTGTATTTATTTCTATAATAACTTACACAAAGTCGAGGGAGACGTATTATTGGATATAATTGAATTAAATAAACTAATATATTTGTATGATTGTAAAAACTCTGCTCTTCTGTTTATTTATTTGAAGTGTGAGTTATGTGCTTTTTAAGGACATATACTAGATCTGTGCTTCCAAATGCGTATGCATAAATTACTACTCGTTCATTAATAATCGTGTCAAACAGGAGACTAATGCTGGGGACACACGTCCAATAATCTTGATGGTTCTACAGATTATATTACCAGATGTTCCCTTGGTGTGACGTGTGTCAAGAGTGACCGAATCTTCTCGGAAGGACGTCGGAGACGGCCCGATTGCGAATCCTAAATATTCAACATGTTAAATATTTGCGAAACAATAACCAATCAGAAAGCAAGGTGAGAGAATACAGAAGCACAAACGTAGTCACGGCGCAAGAGAAAATTAAATGGAATTGATTTGTGGCAACAGCAAACCCTTTTTTTCCGTGAATTTTCTGTGAAAATAATTCCAAACGCTATCATCGCAATTTCTTCCTGCATATAGTCCGCCATGCTTATTCTTTAGTCTCGACAGATTTTGCGGGATTTCTTGTGTTAACAGTCGGGACACTGGTTGGAAATGTGTGTGGTGTGCTGTCTGTCAAATCATGGTACACCACACACTAAAGGAGCAAAACGGCTAAATCTAAGATTTTTTGTCCTCATGTTTGTGGTGTCTCACAGTTTGAAAATCTTATAAGATAAAAAAGTTTAGTGTGTCCCCTGCATAAGACGTTTTTATCAAATCTGACCTCTTAAGCATTAACCACCACCGTATTTAGAATAATTGTAGCAGAGATCGGAACACACAGCTGAAATTAAATAAACTCGAGACACCATCAGTACTCACGCGGTGTCAATAACTGGCCGCGGACAAATGCTACAGCAGGCGTCTAGTATGACAATGGCTATAGGAGTGTCTTAGAGTTTAAATATTTAAACAAAAAAATCGTGATGTAGACTTCTGTCATTACTGGCACAGATAGGCGTTAATAATACGTCAGAATAACTTAAACTAATGTCCTCCGTTCACATTATCATTCCACCGCTTCCCTTTTGGAAAACACTTCAACTCAGCTTCATCAGCGTATTGGAAGAAATCCAAGAGGAACCATGAATTAAGGCCTAAACTGCTGCCTCGAGCTGTCGAGCACTTATGCGCGAGGACACGAACTCGTTTCATGAATTTGTTAACCAATTAACCACTAAATTGTATTACAAAAAAATAATAACTACATTAATAAAAAAATAAAAACCTGCCAAACTATCCCGAAAGCGATAGACCGGGTTAAATAGCCAAGAGTCAGCCCCCCTCCCGCGCATAGTAATTCGAGAAGACAGCAGTTGGCTCGAGCTGTTTGACTGACACACAACAACATTCAAGATTATATGCAGTAGAAGGGGGACTATGCTATCAGCTAACGGCACAGAAAACGTATACGTTCCCTTTTAAAGTCTAAATCCAGTTTTTAAGACTTTTTCTGTTCGAAATGAAGGCCCTAGACTTGTTGCTGCTGTCATGTTGTCTGTGTAGCCTGTGCGCGATGGGAGGTAAGTCGAACTTTAAACAGTGTTCATGTAATGTTTGGACAATGTAGTCAACTCACTAAATTGGCTCGATTTTCTTGACTTCATAGTCTAGTTAAAAATTTATGACACGTGCGTAAAACTCGCGCTGTCATGAATTCCCAATAAGATATGATGGTTTCGACACCACGACAGTCATAATACGGTACTGACATTTTAGCATGGCACGTTTTGATGTACAGTTTCGGAATTCCATCATGTCCTTGTATAATACACCACCATTCATCAGTTACATTTACACCATACATGAGAGGAATCTTTGCTCTGGACACACCTCAGGGCTCATCTCAAGGCCAGACAAATGAAGTTCATCATTAACCCATTCGGATACGTCACTTGTGCCAGTGACAAGGCTGTCTGTCCGTGTGTGGGTGTCGTGTGGAGAGTAGGAGCAGGTAGGGAGGGCTGAGAGGAAAGGGACACACAGTACCAGCAGCAGATGGCTTGTTCCACAGTGGGGCTCATTACTTTCCTCTAATCACTTTCCCTCTCCTCTCGTCACATTGCCAGGACTCACCAATGGATAGGCTATCTCTATGGATATGGATACCGATTTCGCTCTCTGAAATCGATCTTTCATGTCTGTCGACGAGGTGTCGTTTACAGCGCGAGGAGCAACGCGCGGTTTTATCGCCTCAGCTCTAGCCTGGGAGCCTTTTCCCTCGCTCGAAATACACACCCTCACTGAATAGGTCAGTTTGTTCAGCGCCTCATTACCGGTTAACGGGAAACGAGGACGGGAGCTAAACGGCTGCCGTCGTAGGTGCCCCTCCCTCCACCCCCCCCCCCCCCCGCCCGCTCGCCTTCTCCCGCGCTGGCTAATGGAGGTGCCTCTCCTGGTGATCGCTGTCATTTGTCCCCGTCACGGCCGATGTGGCGGAGGGCCCCCGTCGGCTTGGATGGCGTGACGTGATGAATGCCCGCCGCCCCCCCAGAGCCGCCGATTATAAATGCGTCCAACCTTCGCGAGGAGGGAGGGAGGGAAGACTGGAGACATGCAGAAAAATGTGGCCCCGGTGTCCGTGTTAGACAGTTTGGCAGGTCGAGGGTCGGCTCTGGACGAGGCCGTTTGGGGGGCCAGGAAACTGTCACCGGTCCCCTCGTCATGCAGAGGAGCAGGGGTTTTGTTCCAGGAAGTAGTCTGGGTTGTGGTTGAGTCGTGTGCGGTCCACTATGCCCTGCTTGTTTTCGTGCGCGCCATATCGTCGGAAAGATAGAGGAGGTAACGACCTGGTCATGGGCGGTATTCCTGTCATTCAATCACGGAGATCACATCCACTCCTCCCTCTCACCCCACTTAGCCCCTCCGCTCACCCCCGACTCACCCCACTTACCCTCCTTCGCTAACCCCCTCTCCCCACAGCTGCGTCGGAGGGGGAGAAAGCCCTGATGAAGGCCCTGTACACCGACTACAACCTGAAGGTTCGCCCCGCCCGCTCCTCAGGGGAAAGGGTGGTGGTCCGCATAGGCATGATCCTCTCCTCCTTCGAGGGACTGGTGAGATGAAACACACACATACACACGTGAGAGGGACACACCCTTGTGTGCACCCTGCATGCATGCTTCCAGACGCAAAACTATTTTGATGGAAATACTAGCACCCTAGCAGATACCTAAGGGATATATTCTGTGATGGAAATCTCTGGGAATCGACCGACTCTTAAGCATTTGAATGTCTTTTGAATACGTATTTATTGAACCAAATCAATTTGCGAATAGGACCAGAACACCACAGTGAGTTCTACACAGCAGCCCGCCAGCACTGTGATACCCAGCATTCACAACACACACTTTTAAAGCACAAGCTGGAATTGGTCTCTTCCCTAGACATCTATCCATCACCTGGACAGCTATCATTGAAAGAAAACAACTTCCCCCTACAGCAACTAAGTCATTCAGCAAAATATTCCTCAGTTTACAGCTTGGAATCACTCCCTCTATCTTTCCCATAGATCTCCTGGTGGGCTACGGATAAGAAACTAAAGATGACATTTCTGTATCTCAGTCGACACGCCAGTGTAGTTACGTTCTTAACACAAGTCAGGATACTGAACAGAATAATCAAACATTAGTATTCAAACAATGTTTATGTTTATTTCAAAATATGTTGTCATACTACCTAAGGGGCAGATACTTAAGTGGATAAACAAGCAAACAAACACACACACACAAACACACACACAAACACACACACACACACACAACCAGGCAGAGTACGGGTGCATGCAGTCAGAGATTTACTGTACAGGGAGACTTTCACACGGTTCTCTTCAAAGCCTCACACTTGGTCAGGCCAGGTCACAGTACACTGTACATCCCGCCTTCTGATTGGACAGCTGTCCTTGGCTCACAGCTCCCCACACCCATAGACACACCTGATCTGTCCCCTGTGCTCGTATCACACACACACACACATTCATCTTGCACCTTAAACCCTCCAATGAAGGTCATTCTCACTCATGGGCTTCATGATGCGTTCTAGAGCAGAACATTCTGGAACTGACCCAGTTGGAAGCTAGCACTCAGTCTGCCCAGAATTTGCCTTCAATATCCCAGCCACATTACCACAACCATCCGACAGCGTTACATCAACTTGACTCCTGAGTCTAACAGGAAGTGGTGTGAGGAAGCGTCTACAGATAGATCTGGTGATAGTGAAAGAGTGTCTCTCTCACTCCTACCCCCCCTTCTCTCTCTCTCTCTCTCTCTCTCTCTCTCTCTCTCTCTCTCTCTCTCTCTCTCTCTCTCTCTCTCTCTCTCTCTCTCTCTCTCTCTCTCTCTCTCTCTCTCTCTCTCTCTCTCTCTCTCTCTCTCTCTCTCTCCCCCCCTCTGTCCCCCAGCTGTCTCTGTGACATTCCTCTCCAGGTTTTAAATAGCAGTGCTGGTAGACTGGGCTCAGTGGAGCTATGCCCCCTGGTTAAAACACAGAATTGGCTCCCCACCTACCCTTCCACAGAAATTGTTAAACCACCATTTACTCATTCTTACACTGATTCACCCTTGTACCAAATGGCTCACAGAATTTATATTAAAAAACTATTGTTTAGTATATGTCTCATTCTTAATGCACCTATTCTTAAACAGTGTTTATCTAGGATTAAGTCTCTGCTACAGTGGGTGGCATTTATGAAAGGCAATTACACGTAAAACACACAAACGTGATTGTAACTTGTAACTGCTAATGTCGTGGGCCTGTGTTATTTCTATGTCCGTAGAACATGAAAGATGAAGAGATGAGCGCAACTGTTATTATGAATATGGTAAGTGTGTATTCAGACTAGTCTATGGTCACTGGGTGTGTGTGTGTGTAGTGTGTGTGTAGTGTGTGTGTGAAGTGTGTGTGTGTGTGTTTATTTGCCTCCCAGTCTTTGGTCAGAATTATCACTACCAACTCAACATTGGCGTCAAATTCCAAACAAAATAACTTTATTAACACAAAACCTGTTTGCTCATGTATCATCGGAACTGAAATGTCATCACAGGGCTTGCAAATGATTCACCCAATAAGAACACACGGAATAATAACACACGGTTTATGCTAAATGAAGAATTATGCAAATGTTATTGATATTATTCATGGACAAATGCACATAGATATTGTACCCGCAATAAGTAATGACAGTAGCCTGAAAATGTGAAATAAATTGATCAGATGAGAATTGGTGAGTTTTTTAATTTGAAAGTTTTCCCTCTGCTTTTTCCTGTTTCTTTCATTCTTTTCACATTTCCCCTTTTCAATCTCTTGAGGCTCTGCTACATTACATTTGACCACAAGTTAGGGTCAGGCTTAGCCCTGTGTACATGCACACACACACACACACCCACAACTACGCATACAATATGACTCCCACTCTCCCTTCTCCCACTTTGGCCCTTTTTGGTTTTGTCTCTCTCCCTTTTTCTCTCCCTTTCTCCCTTTCTCCCTCTCTCTCTCGCTCTCTCTCTCTCTCTCCCTCCCTCTCTCCCTCCCTTTATCACCCCCTGCACACCCTGACCTTCATCCCTGTGTTGTCATAGGAGTGGACAGACTACCGGTTGTCATGGAACCCTAAAGACTACGAGGGGATCGAGGTGATGCGACTCGCCTCATCTAAAGTCTGGCTGCCTGATATCGTCCTCATCAACAAGTAAACGCCATCACACACACACACACACACACACACACCTCAAGTAACCTTGTCTGGCACTTGTAACACTTGCACTAAGTGTGGATGATGTTGCCCAATTCTTATGGGGGGAATATTGTTTAATGGGCCCAGAAAGAAGCCAATTATCATTCAACACCGTGGCTTGTCTTTAATGGTTTACTGGCCACTGGACAGGTCAGTAAGGACATCAAGTAGTTGGACATCCCCTCTATGGAACGTGCAAAGACACACACACAACACACACACACACAACACATACACACACACACGCAGCACACATACAACACACACACACACGCAGCACACACCTTCCTCCAAACACCCAGTCAGTGTGGATGGCTCGTATTATAACCGTGCTGTAAATATCCCCTCCGCTCCATTCATCACTGCTTTATAGGCAATTAAGCAGCATGGCTCCCCAATAACAGAACCACTGGCTCTGAACATTCACTCAAGCTAGGAGCACACTGGCTCTGGTCCACTCACACACACACAGTGCGTGTGTACGTGTGTGTGTGTGTGTTACAGTGTATGTTCCCATGCATGTGAGACCACACGTTGCGCGAGTGCCGGTTAAACAGTGTGTGTGCGTGCGCAGAAGAGCACGCGCGCGCTTTTAGACGCGTTGGCGGGATCGACGTCTGTCTTTCCGTCTCTCCAAACACCTTCACAGGGACGGGGGCTTTAGTGGGCGCAGCTCTGCCTCCCTGACTTGTACCTGTCTGTACACTGACTGTGTTTACAGGCCACTGTGCTGTACACTGACTGCTAAATCTGTGTGTCTAATTGGGTTGATGTCTCTGTTGTGTATTGCATTACGAGCTTAATGGCAGCTACAACTATGCCACTTCCAATATGGCCGTGCAGATAAGAGGGTGGACTCAGTGAGTGGGGTAGTGTGAATGAGTCTCCTCTGTGTGGACGCTAAAAGCCCAACCCCCTCCCCTCTTTTCACACTCTCATTCACTCTTCCTACTTTCCTGCGCAATCATGGTATTCTCTCGTTATTTCTCTCCCTTTCTCTCTCTCTCTTTCCCTCCTTCTCTATTTCTCTGTATTACTGATGGTCTTCTCTTTTTCTTTCTCTCCCTTTGTTTCCTTCCCTCCCTCTTCCTCCCTCCCTCTTCCTCCCTCCCTCCCTCCCTCTTCCTCTATCTCTCTCCCTCCCTCCCCCCCCCTCTCTCTCTCTCTCTCTCTCTCTCTCTCTCTCTCTCTCTCTGTCTCTCCCTCTCTCCCTCTCTCTCTCTCTCTCTCTCTCTCTCTCTCTCTCTCTCTCTCTCTCTCTCTCTCTCCCTCTCTCTCTGTCTCTCCCTCTCTCCCTCTCTCTCTCTCTCTCTCTCTCTCTCTCTCTCTCTCTCTCTCTCTCTCTCTCTTTCTCTCTCTCTCTCTCTCTCTCCCTCTCTCTCTCTCTCTCTCTCTCTCTCTCTCTCTCTCTCTCTCTCCCTCCCTCCCTTCCTTCCTTCCTTCCTTCCTTCCTTCCTTCCTCCCCCTCCCCCTCTCTCTCTCTCTCTCTCTCTCTCTCTGTAGTAATGATGGTGTATTTGATGTGGCTCTCCATGTCCATGTCCAGGCCTATAGTAATGGGAGAGTCACCTGGATGCCTCCTGCCCTCTACTGCAGCTCCTGTGGGGTCAAGGTGACACACACACACACTTACATTTCCATTTATGAATTTAGAAGACGCTTTTATCCAAAGCTTACACTTTCACACACACACACACAGACACACACGCATAGCTAACCCGATTTTCCTCGGCGTTGCGGGCTCACACTTTTGGCCATGTTTCATCGTCCAGTTAGGAGTCGAAAAGATGTTCAGCCTGCAACCCCTACGGTTCCCATGGTAACTTCCGTGTGTAGCAGAGTGCTAGCTCGGTAGCAACAGCAACCTATATGAACAAGCTTGGGGTGTAGAATGCATGTGACATGCCACAACCTGGCTGAGAGTGAGTTTGGGCTTTTAGGGAGGGGCTCAAAAATCATAATTGAAAATAACATTGGATCAATCGCCTAGCCCTAACAGACACACAAGCACGCATGTTGACACACACTTGCAAATGTCTCTTTCTACATCCTGTGTCTATACTTTCTACTTCCTGTGTCTAGGTGACGTACTTCCCCTTCGACTGGCAGAACTGCACCATGGTGTTCCACTCCTACACCTACGACGCCTCAGAGATCGACCTGCAACTCGCTCGGGACTCCAAGGGCAACGAGATCAAGGAGATGCTGTATGACGGGGGTTACAGTGGTGAGGAGATGCTGTGTGAGGGGGGTTACAGTGGTGAGGAGAACTGAAGGAGATGCTGTATGAGGGGGGTTACAGTGGTGAGGAGAACTGAAGGAGATGCTGTATGAGGGGGGTTACAGTGGTGAGGAGAACTGAAGGAGATGCTGTATGAGGGGGGTTACAGTGGTGAGGAGAACTGAAGGAGATGCTGTATGAGGGGGGTTACAGTGGTGAGGAGAACTGAAGGAGATGCTGTATGAGGGGGGTTACAGTGGTGAGGAGAACTGAAGGAGATGCTGTATGAGGGGGGTTACAGTGGTGAGGAGAACTGAAGGGACACTCTGAAGTGGGAATGAAGGCAGGACAAGCAGGTTGACAAATGGACAGATGGATGGGTGAATGGATGGATGGGTTGAAAGACAGATTGATGGGTGAATGGATGGATGGGTTGAAAGACAGATTGATGGGTGAATGGATGGATGGGTTGAAAGACAGATTGATGGGTGAATGGATCGATGGATGGACTAATGGATGGATGGGCAAGATGGACGGAAGGGCAGACGGACAGACAGTTGACAGTGTATCTCACCCTACCACCCACATCATACCCGGTGGACCCAGAACCCCTCCCCCGAGCTTGACCTCCGACCTTTCACCCCTGTCCCCAGAGAGCGGCGAGTGGTACATTCGTCACCAGCCCAGCAAGAAGAACGTGCGCGACGACCTGTACGAGGACATCACCTTCTACCTGATCATCGAGAGGAAGCCTCTGTACTACGTCTTCAACATCATCATCCCCTGCATCCTCATCACCATCATCGCCATCTTCAACTTCTACCTGCCCCCCGACGCAGGTCAGACCCACGCAGGGGACGGCCTGGAGATAAGAAATAAGAAAACTGCCTCGTTGTCTGGTCACAACCATTTTACTTTTCACTTTTGTTACCACAGAAGTCATTTCAGCTGCCTTTGTGTAGTTATTCATAGTTTAGCCTGCAGACTGACTTGGTAAGCCTCCCTTTCTAACTATAAGACTGTGGGTGGGACACTATGTGTCCTAGTACAAGAGCGAACTTCTCAGTGTGTGTGTGTGTGTGTGTATTATAACAATGTTTATACTCTAGGGCTCATGTAAACTCAAGGGTGACCACAGTCATATAGTTCTTCTTTATAGGCACACATAAAACACACACACACACACACAGACACACACACATCTAGCAGGCTTTCCTTAGTGACAGTAGTGGCCATGCATAGCGACAGAGAACACACCACAAGGACACATTTAAGCTCTGGTGATCCCAGGAGGACTATGTATGGAAACCTCCCTCTCTCTCTCTCTCTCTCTCTCTCTCTCTCTCTCTCTCTCTCTCTCTCTCTCTCTCTCTCTCTCTCTCTCTCTCTCTCCCTCTCTCCCTCTCTCTCTCTCTCTCTCCCTCTCTCTCTCTCTCTCTCTCTCTCTCTCTCCCTCTCTCCCTCTCTCTCTCTCTCTCTCCCTCTCTCTCTCTCTCTCTCTCTCTCTCTCTCTCTCTCTCTCCTTTTTCTGAGCTGGCAGGAGCCTCCCCTCAAGGTCTTTTTGCGTGGCACAAAAAAAGGCCCCCAAACCCTCCCAGACATCCACGATGGCCCCCCCCCCCCATGTGAACCCTTTGAGACGGGGACATGCTGAATGCGTAGCTATATGTGTTTGACGGAATTTCAGAGGTCCACAAGCACGGGAGATGATCCCTGTAACAGCAGTCATATCGTATATCCGTGAGGTAGAAACACATATAGACTTTGATATGGTGTTAGTGGACATGAAAACAAGTTTTCAGTGACTTCCCTTTTAGTGAAGGAGTGCACATAACATAACAGTAAACATGGCATCCTCTCTGGGCCCATCCCCCAATCAGAATGGGGATGAATTCCCCATTAGTGTCATTCCTGGTGAATGACACGGGCCAGCTACTGTTGGAGCACCCTGCTCGGTCCTGGCCTGCCCTACTAACATGCTACGAATCATCAAACGTCTGTTAGCTCCTGGGTCAGGCCCTCCTTCAGTAACACATCCTGCTCTATAACTCCCTCTGCATGCCATTAACCTGACCACGGGAGCCTGCCTGGAGTGTGTGTGTGTGTCCCGCGTGTGCGTGAGTGTGTGTAAATCATCTGTGGCGTTTCCCTGTGGCGAGAAGCACAGCGCGCTCTGCGAGAACGCGTGGTCAGTAAATGATTGGCGGTGCGTCCCCGTGGTGACAAGCGTACGTGTGTCCAGCGTGCGTGTGCGTGTGTGTAAATGATTGACGGTGAATCCTTTGTGTGTGTGTGTGTGTGTGTGTTTAACCCCTCTCCCTCCCCCGCCTCCCTCTCCTCCAGGGGAGAAGATGGGTCTGTCCATCAACGTCCTCCTCACCCTCACCGTGTTCCTGCTGCTGCTGGCTGACAAGGTCCCCGAGACCTCCCTGGGGGTTCCCATCATCGTCAACTACCTCATGTTCACCATGATCCTGGTCACCTGCTCCGTCATCCTCAGCGTGGTGGTCCTCAACCTGCACCACCGCTCCCCCAGCACCCACCACATGCCCCACTGGGTCCGCAAGGTGAGTCGCTGGGGGCCCCACTCGGGCGGGAAACTGATATCCACCGTTGCAAAACTGTGGTGAATGTGGGCCTCTTTGTCGTGCTGCCATTCTAGGGTTTCTTGCATGTTTGTTTTCTTAGATTTATTAATTTATTTGAAGACAGTGTCTGTGTGAGACAGGTTTCTTAAAGCGCGGCGTGAGATCAGGCCCCATGGATCGCATCCCAGACCTAGCGACAGGAACAGGGAAATCGCTTTAGTGAGTTAAGACTCTGCTGTTCCGACAGAGTGTTACACCATTAACCTCCATCAATGGCTTTGGCCCCAACATTATTTAAAGGTAATTCCAGGCCTGGATGGCAGCTTTGGTGCAGCCTCCAGACTGTCACCTCCCCATGGTGCAACAGTCGCCCGTGACACACAGGGCATGTGCACGTTGTCAAGG
Source organism: Hypomesus nipponensis (assembly GCF_054491055.1). NCBI lineage: Eukaryota > Metazoa > Chordata > Actinopteri > Osmeriformes > Osmeridae > Hypomesus > Hypomesus nipponensis. Next base: position 5,958,813 of record NC_140385.1, read on the forward strand.
GAGGAAACGGTTTAGAAAATAAGGAGGTTCATAAAAGAGTGAGAGAGTTCTCTCACGTGAGTTTCAAAAGACGTGTATGTGTGGTAAAAATACATGAAAAGGGTAAACGGACTTAATTTAGCGGCAGCTCACGGCACACCCGAAACACATTCCATTTAGCCTCTCATTCACACCCAGACTCAGACACCGACGGTCACGGCACTGCCATGCAAGGCGCTGGCCTGCCCATCGGGAGCAACATGGCAGTCAGTGTCTTGCTCAAGGACACTGTGTGTGCGTGTGTGTGGGAGAAACTGTTAGAGTATACCATTCTATCCTACAGTATTCTATACTATATTCTATAGTGTATGTATAGTTCAGAGGGTGGATACCCAATCAGCAAGTAGAGAGACACAGACACCACAGTCTGAGAGACTTCTCTCTATAGTATACAGTTCTATCCTACAGTATTCTATACTATACTCTGTATGTATAGTTCAGAGGCTGGATTTAAAAGAGAGGGAAGGAGACAAGGTGTAACATACTTCTTTATTGTCAAATGCAGAAATCACGTGCATGTTTTTTGCAGTTTTCTTAGACAATGTTTCCAAGGGTCAGACATTGAAGGTGATTTCTCTTCCTTCTCATTTTCCTCCCTATCTTCTTATCTTTCAGAAGATCAGAATTGAGACACGTATTTCTGTAGAAATTCCTTGGAACACGCATATGCTGTTGGGAAACCTTTACAATCATACGCCCCATAACTAGGACTCCTCCTACTTTCTGTTTGCTCTCTTCATTCACCTCCTGTTTCACACGAATATCACACAACAGTCTATCTAACTTTTGTAATTTGTACTAAACAGTATCTGCTCTGCTTGATGTCACTCTCTTCCTGAACCCTCGTCCCAAACAGACAGAACAGCAGCATCAGCATGGTGACAGATGATTACATTACATTTACATTACATTTATTCATTTAGCAGACGCTTTTATCCAAAGCGACTTCCAAGAGAGAGCTTTACAAAGTGCATAGGTCACTGATAATAACAACAAGATAACCCCAAAGCATTGCGGGTAGCCAAAAACTAGAAGTACACATTGTGAACAACCAAAAAATAAGTGCTAAAGGGAAGAAACCATAAGAGCATGTAGTTAAGCAAGTTAGATGATGTGTGCGTGTGTGTGGGAGAAACTGTTAGAGTATACCATTCTATCCTACAGTATTCTATACTGTAGTCTATAGTGTATGTATAGTTCAGGGGGGGATTTAAAGAAAAGGAACGACAGTATGTGTAACATACATCTTTATTGTCAAATGCAGAAAGCACGTACGTACATGGTTTTAGCAGTAACAGGCTGATCTTAGACAATGTTTCCAGGGGTCAGACATTGAAGGTGATTTAATCACAACTTTAGCAGTGTCCCACTCACACAGGGAAGAGCAGGAAGCCACTGAAGATGTTGTTATTGTTTAAAGTTAAGGTATCAATATCGTTGATGGCATCACCTAGGATCCTGTGACATGCAGGAAGACTGGTGTGGATGACATCTCCCTCTTCCAGCTCTACAATCACCGTGTTCTGAACATATTGATGTGTACTGCCATTATTCATCTTCCACTGAGACATCAGTTTTTTGTCGTTCTTGAACAGGAAAACTGACACCCCATAATGGGAACGATCATCCATGCCAGTGAAACTGAACTGGTAGACTCCTTTCACTGGTGCAGTGAAGATTCCAGTGATTGGGTTGTAGGCTCCGCCGATGTTGGTGATGACATTGGGGTAGACCAGGGTTGTGTCTGCGCAGAAGGGTCCCACTGGTGAAGTTATAGTTGCAGAGAAGGCCACCTTTATGTTGTCTTTGTTCACCTCGATCTCTGCCTGTCTGGTCTGCAGATCTTTGTTGTCTCCCTCCAGCTTCTCCACTCGAGCCTTCAGCTCAGCCAACATGTCCGGCTGGGCTGTACGTCCACCACAGATACAAGGCTCTCTCTGGTCCATTGATGACATTCTCAAATCAGTCAACTCTTCAGTTCAGCGTTTGGGACTGCAGGTCTGCGATGGTGTGTGGTTCTGCGAGGTTCAGTCCCCAGCTTTATATACACATGCTGCTCTCTTCCTCCTCATTTTCCTCCTTATATTTTTATCTTTCGACACGTATTCATGTAGAAAATTCTTAGAACCTGCATCTGCTGCTGGGAAACGTTTACAATCACACATCCGATGAGCATGACTCCGTTTTATTATCAGACCAAAGGCCAGACCGTTTTTTTTACTACCGTCTGTTTTCTCTCTACCTTCACTTCCTCTTTTACACTAATATCACACAACATTCATTTGTAATTTTGTATTTTGTACTAAACAGTATCTGCTCTGCTTGATGTCACTCTCTTCCTGAACCCTCGTCCCAAACAGACAGAACAGCAGCATCAGCATGGTCACAGTAGTTGTCATTCTACACCTTAACATTCCCCATTTCTACATTATCACAGGGCAAGACGGGTAATCCAAGATGTTGGATTAGAGGGAAGGAGACAAGGTGTAACATACTTCTTTATTGTCAAATGCAGAAAGCACGTACATGTTTTCAGCAGTAAGAGTCTGATCTTAGACAATGTTTCCAGGGGTTGAAGGTGATTTAATCACAACTTTAGCAGTGTTCCACTCACACAGGGAAGAGCAGGAAGCCACTGAAGATGTTGTTATTGTTTAAAGTTAAGGTATCAATATCGTTGATGGCATCACCTAGGATCCTGTGACATGCAGGAAGACAGGTGTGGATGACATCTCCCTCTTCCAGCTCTACAATCACCGTGTTCTGAACATATTGATGATAAGATCCACTAGGCAACTTCCACTGACACATCAGCTTATTGTCGTTCTTGAACAGGGAAACCAACACCCCACTGATGGAACAATCATCCATGCCAGTGAAACTGAACAGGTAGACTAACTGTTGCAGTGAAGACTCCAGTGAGTCTTGGCTCCGCCAATGTCCATGCACAGGGGAGGGCTGCATATAAACCACGGTTACACTAACACCACGCAGGGGTACGCCCAGAAAAATATGGATAGGCATCTTTTCCGTTTTTTTTTTAACTTATTTACTTTGTGATGTGCACCCGGTGCATATTTCTTTTGAGATATTTTCATTTTGGGGTAGGCCTTAGAAGTTGAACCTGTGGCTACGCCCCTGACACCACGTAACCACTCCCTATGTTGTCATCTGATACTGTATTGTAACTCTCCCATCTCCTCCTCTCTCCTCCCCGCCCACTTCCCTGATCTCCCCCTTTGACCCCCCTCCATCTCCTCCCCTTCCCCCTTTCCTTCACTCGTTGCACCCCCTCTGCCTTCCCCTCTTCCTTCTTGCACCCGCCCCACTCTACCCACCTACCACCGCAATCCTTACCCTCCTCCCCCCACAGATTTTCCTCCACCTGTTGCCCCCCTACCTGGGCATGCTGCGGCCCAAGGTGGAGCCCCCCCTGTCCCTGGAGAAGCCCCTCCGCAGGGAGAACTCCATGGCCGTCAGCCGTCGACCTGCAGCGGACGAGTACTTCATCCGCAAGCCCAACACCTCCTTCCTCTTCCCCAAGCCCAACAGGTGAGTTCAGGGGACAGGGTTTGGGGGTGGGGGGGCAGGGGGGTGGAATTGGATCCTCAAAGGTCTCTGAGGTCAGAAGAATTTGTCTTTATCTGTTTATTCTTGCAGCAAGGAGGAGGCGTTCTAAAACAGTACCAAAACGATATCTGGATGAGAAGGCTCTCTAACCATGACATTATCTGAGCACTCTTTTAACCAGCTAGTTCCATGTGACGTGATCAGTTCAAAAGTTCATGTCTAACAAAAAGAGGAACTCTACGATGTGCAAGGACAGAAAGGAAACGCTCTGTAGAGCTGAACACAGATGTTCAACACTGACGAGAAAAGAGGAAGAAGACAATCCCTGCTGTGTGGGCCAAACCACCAGGGGAAAACAGTCGAGTTGGTTAGACGACACGTCAGCAAGCGGAAACTTAAGGAACACTGTATCTCAGGCCAAAGATGATTCTAGAACTCTTAAAGAAAGTGATTTTCTATTACAGGGGAGAAGGGTCAAAGAGGATATGATAGAGGGGATATCTTAAGGGAAAGCCAGAGTGTTCATACACACACACACACACTGAGGAGGAAAACCCAGACATGTGCAGCTTTCTCAACCCCAAGAGCACAGTCCTCTCTCCAGTCGACATCACTTCCTGAAGGACCTGAAGCGTGGGTCCAGGAGAGACTGGGGGATCTGAGTGGGAAATCATTGCTCACATAATAATGACCAGCCCAAATCGCTCCTGACACATTAGCCCAGCGACCATGTGTGTGTGTGTGTGTGTGTCGAGGGGTGGGGGGCAGGAGGGATGTGCAAGCCTATTCGAGCGATTCGATGATGCAGCAGTATATCCCTTGAGCCCCTTCACCACCTCATATATACACACACACATACACACACACTCTCTCACAAGCACACACACCTCCTCTCTTATAACCCGTGCCCAACCTTTTTAATTGGTTTTACTGCGTGTCTTGGCACAGTCGGTGGCCAGTCTTAGTTGAATTAGACTCCCTCATTAGTCATCTGCATTCCTGATGAAATGATGCTCTGAGGGGATGGAGGAGGAGAGGCGTGAGGGATGGAGAGGGAGGAGAGAGAGGACGGGCCATCGGGTCAGAGAGGAAGTGTGGCAAAGATCAATTGGAAAAGCGGCAATTTTTATCCTCCAATCGGATCGAGCGACTCTGTTCCTCTCCGTACCGGATCTGACAGCCTGAGTCAAACACGTACACACACACATCACCAGTTGTGCCCATCGCTTCCCCAGTCTTGAAACCCTCTGCGGGACACCACAACAAGTTTGGTGGCTGGATGAACTGAGAGTTGAGTTGAACAGCTACAGCACCACACTACCCCCTGGTGGCGATCTGAGTGAACTGCAAACAGTATCTTTTTTTAGTAGAAAGAAGTTGAAGTGTGAGTGTGATGTGTAAGTTTGATGAACCAGACAGATGTGATGACTAAGCCTCATGGGATGCGGGAGAAGGGAAAGTAATCTGCTTCCATTAGTGAGATCAGCCCAATATGATGGAGTCTAGGAGTTCACACAATAGGACTTACGAGTTATGGGATATGTCGGTAAGGACTGTTTCAGTTCACACACACTCACACACACACACACACAGAGAGAGAGGCACACACACACACACAGAGGCACACACAGCACACTCACACAGGCGCACATGGAAAAAGAAAATGTGTCTTTGCTCAAGGACACACTCAAGCACCAGCATGAACCACACAAGCTGTGCCCCCCTCCATCTCAAACACCAACCTGGCAACCGGCCACATCTCAACCTTTCGAAACCCTTGTTACCAATAGCAACCTCCAACTGTAAGTCCTGGCATCCCATAACTCACCACTGTGACACAGGGCAACAAGTCACCATGGGAGACGTCTCTGTTTCCCCCCCTTCACTCTTCCCTTCCTGAGAACAGCAGAGTCATCAGAAAAGTGTTAGCGGATTAGCGTGTTAGCGTTAGCCCGCTAGCTAAAGAGCTGAGGGAGAGTTTGACCTTCTCCCCTGTCCTTTGTGGGAAGGAAATGCAGAGTCGCTCTTATATAAACACTGTTGGTATTTCACAGCTTTTAATTAGTGATGACTGGTGAGAACTTTGGTGAAGCGTTTTCTTCAGATTCTTGGGTGTGTGTGGTTTTGTGTGCTAGCAGTGACCTACGGGGTTTGACATTTTGAGGGATTTGTCCTCAAAGTCCTCATTTCTGTTCTCTCAGTTGTGTTTTGGCATCTTGTTTTAAACAGTTTTTGAATACAAAACACATTTCAGTACATTTCAACACAATGTGGGATAGGCTACAAGAGACTTCAACTTTGGCAATGTTCCATGAACATCCCTTCATTCTCTGTGTATACGTGTGTGTGTGTGTGTGTGTGTACAGGTACCAGTCGGAGGGCATGTGTACTGACCTGAGGAAGTTCATGGACGGGCCCAGCCACTACCTCACCCTGCCCCCTGAACTCAAGTCAGCCATCCAGGCCATCACATACATCGCTGAGCAGCTGCAGGCGGAGAAGGACTTTGCGGCTGTGAGTCACACGCACACATTTACACACTAACACACTCGTAGTTTTGCTGTTTACTGTATGACTGCCTTCTTCACAGGGACATTTCTACATTCCTGTCCTGCTTTCAGCTATTCCTTTTCTTGTTGTTTTCTGCTGTTCACCTTTTCTCTCTTCCTGCTCGTTCTTTCTCCTGTTCTTCACTTTTCTTCTTTTTACTCTCCTTCCTTCCCTCTCCCACCCTTCCCTCCTTCCCTCTTCCCTACTTCCTCCCTTCCTCCATTCCTCTCCTCCTCCCTTCCTCTCCTCCTCCCTTCCTCCTGTCCTCCCTCCCCTTTGCCCTCCCTCCCCTCCTACTTCCCTCCCCTCTTTCTTCCCCTGCTCCTTCCCTCCCCTCCCTTCCTCCCCTAGTTGAAGGAGGACTGGCAGTACGTTGCCATGGTGGTGGACCGCCTCTTCTTCTGGACCTTTGTCATCTTCACCACAGTGGGCACCCTGGGCATCTTCACCAACGCCAGCTTCAACCACACTCCTACCGACCCCTTTAAATACCCCTAACACACACCCCACAGACACAACCCACACACACCCCACAGACACACCCCACAGACACAGCCCACATGCCCTACACACACACCCCACACACACCCCGCTGACACACCCTCCACAGTCACAAACTCCCTGTACAGTCAGCCTTAGTTGCCGCTTGACACACACCCTCCACATGCAATCTCATCTTCACTCATGCCAGCTTCAAGCACAGCAACCCCCCCGCGCACACACACACACACATCCCTGACAGTAATAAATTAATTCTCATCCTGACACTTAAAAGCCCCAGTCTGAATTCATGCACAGTCTTGACAACTTCACTGGCTGCTGTCGTGCCGAGATGAACAGACACATTGGATGATGATGACGTGTTCCCCATGTGTGTGTGTGGTGTCCTAGAGGAGGCTGTAGCTGTGGGCGCACACGGGGGGTTTCAGAGTGTGACGGCCCGGCAACACAGACAGGTACAGGTGCTGTCATGAGCTCATGGATGCAGTTCAGTGTTTGTGTGTGTGATGTTTCTGTACCTCCCGGGTAGTGTGTGTGTGTGTGTGTGTGTGTGTGTGTGTGTGTGTGTGTGTGTGTGTGTGTGTGTGTGTGTGTGTGTGTGTGTGTGTTTGTGAGTGTGTGTGTGTGTGAGTGAGTGTGTGTGTGAGTGAGTGTGGAAGCTATTCTTGTGTCCTAGTATGGAATAGCACGCTTAACTCAATTCACCAGCTGCATCAATAGCTGGTGGAATTCTCATTATAGAAGAGACCTGTTTTATCCTGGACACACATACACGCACATACACACACAGAAGCACATGCACAAACTCACACACATGTACACACACATACACACAAAATACACCGGCAAAGACTCACTCATACACCTGCCCTGTTTGGCTTGTTGTGCATTTGTTTTTTTTTGTTTTTTTTAATAAAGATCTGACGAACCATATCAAAGGCTACATCTGTTGTCAGAATGTTATTCCCGTGCTGTGAGAACTGGAGTCTGGCATTGTCACCTGGTGGCCTTTCTATTTTTACCTTAACACACACACCCAAACACACACACACACCCAAACACACCCACACACACACACTGGTCACACCACTGGGACCTCTGTGACAGAAAGGACATTGGACTGCAGTACAGGCCAAAGGGCTTCCCTAATCCGTGTGTGTGTCTGTGTGGTTGTGTGTGTGTGTCTGTGGGTCTGTGTAGGTTTGTGTGAGTGTGCTGTATGTGAGTTGTGTAAACCGAAGAGCAAGACCATGTTCTCTCCCAGTCAACTGGGAAGATTTATGAGCTGTTTGTGTTTGTGTTCTCTCTGGAAACCCCGATAGGAACGCCACCTTCCTGCCACTGGGTAGGGATGACACACTGCGGGGAGTGAGAGAGGGAGGAGAGAGAGGGAGGAGAGAGGGAGGAGAGAGGGAGATAGAGAGAGGGAGATAGAGAGAGGGAAGGGGAATGAAAGAGGGGGGAGAGAGAGGGAGGAGAGAGAGGGAGGAGAGAGGGAGGAGAGAGGGAGATAGAGAGAGGGAGATAGAGAGGGAGGAGAGAGAGGGAGGAGAGAGGGAGATAGAGAGAGGGAAGGGGAGTGAAAGAGGGGGGAGAGAGAGGGAGGAGAGAGAGGGAGGAGAGAGGGAGATAGAGAGAGGGAAGGGGAGTGAGAGAGGGAAGGGAAAGAGAGGAGAGAGGGAGATAGAGAGAAGGCAGGGGAGTGAGAGAGGGAGGAGAGAGAGGGAGGAGAGAGGGAGATAGAGAGAGGGAAGGGGAGTGAGAGAGGGAGGAGAGAGGGAAGGGAAGAGGGAGGAGAGAGAGGAGAGAGGGAGATAGAGAGAAGGCAGGGGAGTGAGAGAGGGAGGAGATAGAGAGAGGGAAGGGGAGATAGAGAGGGAAGAGGAGAGAGGGAGATAGAGAGAAGGCAGGGGAGTGAGGGAGATAGAGAGAGGGAAGGGGAGAGAGGGCAGGGGACAAGAACGGTAGGTTGAGAGTGACAGAGGGAGAGACAGAGAGAGATAGAGAGAGATTGGGATTGGTTGGGACGGTGATGGAAAAGGAGGGATAGGAATCTGTTTGGATAATAGGAGAAGTGTGGTCGACACAGATGGGGGGGGCAGAACGCAAGAGAGAGAGAAATGTCACTGAGGAAGGGAGCCACCAATATAATGACTCTAAATGTATCCAATGATGTAGACTGGACTGTGTACACTGCTGACCGTGTGTGTGCGTGTGTCCATGTTATTTCATGGACTGTCAGTGAGCTGGAGATACTTACCATCCCACCAGTGACAGGGTAGTGGAGAGAGAGGGGGACAGAGAGAGGCAGGGGGCGTGGGGGAGGAGGTAAAAAAGAGGGATAAGAGGCGAGGGAAAGAAGTAGAGGGAAGCGGAGGAGAAAGAAAAAGTGAGGGAAGGAAAAATAGAAGCAGAGGAGGTCAGGACTAGAGAGAGGGAGCCACAGACAAAGACCAATTAGACAGACAGATGTACAGACAGTGATTCATGTGAAGCTCATGGACGAGGGGGGGGGGGGGGGTGTCAGAGCAGCCTGCATGCTATGATACGTGTGGAACCTCACCCTTCCTCCCACCCCCCGTCATCGCTCCCTAGGGGGGTCATGGGTTCTTGATCATCTAACACACACACACACTCAAAAATCCCTATTGTCATACCACCCCACCTCCCTCCTCCCCCTCTCCCCCCATGCAGACCTCACCCCGGTCTGGGGGTGGCGAGCACCAACAGGTGCCTGCCTGGGACGCCTCACGGTCCCTAAAGCATTCCCCCCCCCCCCCCCCCGTCACTCCCAGCGGACGCAGCCAATAGGGCCGGCTCGTCACTCGGTTGGGTGACGCGCACCAGGAGAAAAATTGGGGCTGAACGCACGACCCCCCGAACCCTGTCTGAAACGACTGGCATAGCTAAACCCTACTGCATGCCTCGGACACTTGCCTCAGCGACTCTTAACTGGAAGTGTGTGTGTGTGTGTGTAAAGGGAAGAGAGCGTGTGTGTGTGTGAGGGTTTGGTGGAGATTGGAGTTTGGATTGACCGGGAAGGTTGAGGGAGACCAGGTTTGCTGCACACAGGATTGTGGGTAGCAGGTGCGGTGGATGTTCGGGCCGTCTGGAAGCGGGCAAGGGGAAGACGCAGTGGACTGAGGAGGAGGATGAAGATTGGAGGAAGGATGGATGGTCTCCTCGCGCTTGTGTTGGGCTGCCTCTTTCTCACACTCACTGGTAAGGAAAGTGTGTGTGTGTTTGTGCAATATGTGAGTTTATGTTGGTTGCTTGTGTGGGAGTTATACACAAACACAGTAGTTGTTCCTTGCGGAGGTTGGCTTTAAGTTGCCATTCCACTGTAAAAATATTACAGTATTACAATATTCATACGTTCCACTCCGTACATTTCGACAATATTCCGATACACTTTAATTATATTTTACACTTGGTTGTTGGGAACCCCAGTTGCTGTTGTGTATCAAATGACTGACCAAAAGTGACAGAGGAACAAAGCGGTTGGTGTTGTCATTGGCATTGACCTTGTGACCCAGTGGAGGGGTAGTAAAACAAATGGACCCCTTATGCCAGCATGTGACCTCTGGCTAACTTCTTCCTCTGGGTCCCACAGTTGGCCTGGTGTTGTCTTTATCTGCCCCCCCTGTGTCCGGGTGTTTCAGTCCCTGTGTCAGGGTGTTTCTGTGTCCGGGTGTTTCAGGAAACACCCTGACAGAAGATCAAAGAGAGAAAATTGTGACCAGAGAGAGAGAGAGAGACAGAGAGAGAGAGACAGAGAGAGAGAGAGAGAGAGAGAGAGACAGAGAGAGAGAGAGAGAGAGAGAGAGAGAGAGAGAGAGAGAGAAAGAGAGAGAGAGACATAGAGAGAAAGAGAGAACATACAGTGGCTTGATAGACTACTAGATGCAACTACTTGACAAGTAGTTAACCTAAGAAAACCAGCCACAGAAAAGTGCCCTACTCAGACTGTAATGACAAAAGACACTCGTTCCGGATATAAAGAGTCTATTATCACATGATTGGATGGTAATCAGACTCTATTTTGATCCCAGGTTGTGCTGGTATGCCAGTCATGTCTTTGATCCAGACCCATGCAGTGTGGATTACAACTGCTCTGTCACCTTTGCTGCCCATTGTACTCCACCTGCCATCCGCTTGGTCTCTTCTTTCACCCCCCGGCTTTTTCCTGATCTTTCGCGTTTGCTTTTTTGGCTCGTCTTTGTCCATCTCTCCCAGTACTTTTCATGTTTATCTTCAACTGTTCTCACCGTCATTCTTGTCTCGTTCCTCCTTTGCCAATATCTCCTCTTGTCCCCTCTTTCCCCCCCACAACTGTTTACCCTCGCTCCTTTTCCCTACATCTGCCCTTCCCTCCATCCCTCCTTCCCCCATTCCTCTGGACATCCCTCTCACCCCTAACCCTGGCCTCCGGGCCTCCTCCCTGCTCTCCCCTCCAGCTGCGTCGGAGAGCGAGCGGAGGCTCCATAAGAAGCTGTTTGAGAACTACAACCTGAAGGTGCGCCCGGCCCGGTCCTGGGAGGAGAAGGTCATGGTGAGAGTGGGGATGACCCTCTCCCAGCTCGTCAGCCTGGTACGCCACACACCGAGGCTCCACAAACATTTAGCAGACGCTCTTATCCAGAGCGACTTACAGTTAGTGCGGGGACATTCCCCCCGAGGCAAGTAGGGGGAAGTGCCTTGCCCAAGGACACAACGTCATTTTGCACGGTCGGGAATCGAACCAACAACCTTCTACATAATAGCCCGACTCCCTAACCGCTCAGCCATCTGACCACAGTGTGTTTCATAAAGGCTGCAGGGACACAGCCATGGGGCTAATGTTTCTGAATGGCCTTGCCAGCCGCTCATTCGTTCAGCAGCTATTCAGACAGCCTGCCATCCAGTCATGTAGGCAGCCAGACGTTCAGTCAGTCAGGCAGGCAGGCAGGCGGCCAGCCAGTCAAGCCGAGGCAAGCGGGCGGCAGTGACAAGCACTGTTTTCGGTGGTGCGGAGCCTCCAATCATGCAGAGCCTATTAGCCTTCATTGGGCAGGATTGAGTGCAGTGGGCTGCCTCGCCCAACCAGATTCAACGGCTCGCTAACGCCTGTGTCTCTTCGCCTGCAGAACGAGAAGAATGAAGAGATGACAACCAACGTGTTCATGAATCTGGTGAGAGCAAACCCCATTCATCTTCATCACCCTCGCTTCTCCTCTTCCCTACCTGGCAGGCCTGCCTCCCCGCCCCCTCACCCCACCCCATTTCACTTCCCAAATGGGCTTGTCACTTTTCATAACTGCAAATTATTTCGTTCTTTATCTGGCTCCTACTCTCTCCTCTTGCTCTCTTATTCTCTCTCTCTCTCTCACTCTCTCTCACTCTCTCTCACTCTCTCTCTCTCTCTCTCTCACTCTCTCTTGCTCTCTCTCTCTCACTCTCTCTTGCTCTCTCTCACTCTGCTTCTTACTCTCTCTTTCTCTCTGTCTCTTTCTTTATTATTTCAAAGCTTCCCTCCACTGCTCCCTTCTTCTCTCATCCTAATTAGAATTCTGAAGGGCCTGAGTTTGTGTGACAGAGTAGGGTGTGTGTGTGTGTGTGTGTGCGTGTGTGTGACAGTTTGACAGCACAGTGTGTTTCGGCAGGGTGTAAATGACTCATCAAAGACCGGCAAAACAGCTTCATAAATGACGGCATTATACGACAGCACGGAGCTAATGATTTAGCCTCCTGTCAGTTCCCATGCTGCCAAGCCAACCCCCTCTTTTTCACATTCTATTCTTCTCTGTTGTCCTCTCTCCCTCTACCTGTCCAAAACAGTCTTTTTTTCTTCTTCTTACAGTAATGTAATCACCTCATTCATCCCTCTCTTTTGATGCGGGGTTCCTCTCTCTGTTTACGATAGTTTGTCTCTTTTGATTTCCCGCCACTACCCAGGCATGGACAGACTACAGGTTGTCATGGGACCCTAAGAACTACGAGAACATTGACGTTCTCAGGATCCCCCCCAACAAGGTGTGGCGTCCTGACATCTACCTCATCAACAAGTGAGCTTCCTGTTCCTGCCACTTCCTCTTACCGTCACATGACATTATGACATCATCACTTCATCTGGTTTACATTGCCCAGAAAGTTAATAGACTTTAATGACAGTGTTGCTTGCTAATAAAGTTCATAATGTTACATTGATGTTTCTCTTTTACGTACTGGATATCGGCCTTTCTGATTGGTTGTCCTTCCGTCTTGTCATGCATCCAGTAACGATGGTCAGTTTGACGTGGCCTTGTATGTCAATGTTCTGGTGTACAGTGACGGAACCATCAACTGGCTTCCCCCAGCCATCTACCGTAGTAGCTGTTCTATCGAGGTATAGTTTCCGGTGATGTCCCAAAGTGGTGCAAAGTTCCATTTAAATAAATATTTTCTTTAATGTTGAGAACAAGCTACTGTTGTTGGACATTTCGACTCCAGCAGTGACGCCTCCTCTCCTGTAGGTGGCATATTTTCCTTTTGACTGGCAGAACTGCACCATGGTTTTCCGCTCTTACACCTACGACGCCTCAGAGGTGGACCTGCAATACTTCCTGGATGACAACGGCAAAGAAATCCAAGAGATCGTTATCGACGAAAACGCCTTCACTGGTCAGTCACTTCCTGTTTGATCTTTCGAATCATTTGGGATCTTTCCTCTTCCAATTACTTACTTTCTCTGGCCTCTTTTATCTTATCTCGCCGGTCTATCACTTCCCATCATTCTTCTGCCTTCGCTCTCATCCTCTCCTTTCCCCTTACTCTCTATCCACCCTTCCCTCCCTCCTCCCCCATTCTCCCCCCACCCCCCTCTAATAGAGAATGGTGAGTGGGCCATCTGCCACAAGCCCAGCCGGAAGAACGTGCGGGAGGACCTGTACGAGGACATCACCTTCTACCTGATCATCGAGAGGAAGCCTCTCTTCTACATCGTCAACATCATCGTGCCCTGCATCCTCACCATGGTGCTGGCCATCTTTGTCTTCTACCTGCCCCCCGGAGCCGGTGAGAGCCTGCCTGAGGTGCCCGTGGACACGGGAAAGCTTCTGGGGGAACGCGGCCGTGGTTGGAGGGAAATCTGTTTGCAATGGAAAAGAGGGGCGGGGTCGGGAAAGTGGTGTCTTGGGAATTTCGTCAAGTCTTTGGATTTGACCTGCACCTCTACTGAACCACACCAAACTAATTGCACACAGCAGATCCAGACCCCTTGGTATCCTCTCACCTGTTGCCCCAAATCCCCTTTTCTGTCGCCCAGGTGAGAAGATGACCCTCTCCATCTCTGTCCTCATCGCCCTCACTGTCTTCATGCTGCTGCTGGCTGACAAGGTCCCCGAGACCTCCCTGGCCATCCCCATCATCGTCAACTACGTCATGTTCACCATGATCCTGGTCACCTGCTCCGTCATCCTCAGCGTGGTGGTCCTCAACCTGCACCACCGCTCCTCCAGCACCCACATCATGCCCCACTGGGTCCGCAAGGTGAGGTAGCTGCCTGCAGGGCGGCGATAGAGAGACAGACAGACACTGTCGATGTCACGGAACAGTTTGAGTGGGGATCTATAGTGTGTGAGTTAGGAATGTGCCTGGCTACTTAAGGCAATGTTTGTAACGCTAACTACTAAGCTAACAGCCAAATGCTAAACATTTATCCATACAAGTAGCTGTTTGAAGCCGACCACCAACTTTCATCCTCAGATCTTCATCCACTTCCTGCCAAAGTACCTGGGCATGCAGCGGCCGGAGACGGAGGAACGTCCGGCGGCGGAGGAAGAGGAGCCTAGCAACGACACACCGCTGCAGAGTATCGGCGGCCGCAGACTGGCCGGGGAGTACCTCTTCAGGAAGATCAACCCTGAGCTGGTCCTCCCCTGGAGAGGCAGGTAACTCACAGGCTGAGAGGCCAGCGGGGGCAGGGTTATCAATGGGGAAGGGTGGTGGAACACAGCCGGGATTCGAACCGCTGACTGTTGGCACTGGAACCCAAAACTCAAGAGAGTAGTACTCAAGTTTCATCTGTTTTGTTGGTCATAGTCACAATGTGTTTTCAACACTTTTCCACCATGTTGTTGGTTTCTGTTCGGTTTGGTCTAATAGGTCATTGTGGTTCTGTTTTAATTAATCCTAGAACTTTGGAAAACACTATAACTATTCCTGAGTTAGGGGTGATTATACTGCACGCCATTCTGGCTAGCAGTCCTAAAATTGAGGCAGTGCAGATATTTGCTGATATCGATGGTCTTCTGGCAGGGCTATTTCTTTGAATGTAAATTACACCCAGCCAAAGAATGAATCTTCCTCAAAGTCCACAGTCTCAGCCAAAGTCTAAACACATTCTGTCTAGAGCCAAACTAGCTATTACTGATAGGCACACAATGTTCTGGGCTTGGTATGAGGATAGGGCCTGGCCACACTGGAACATTGAAGCTGTTTTAAAGTATGAGTTTATGTTCGAAAATCCATAAGAAATGACTCGCTGGAAGGGAGGAATAAACCTGCCACGAACAAGAACCAAGTGTGCTATTCCACTACAACTTTTTTGTTGTTTTTGTTTTGTTTGAACATTGGTGTTGATATCACCCTATGTGCTAACACTAACTAGCACTGCTTTGCCTGTGATTACTATTATTGATGGTGGTGCTTCAGTGGTGTCTTGACTCCAATGTCTGCCCCCAAACCTGTCCCTGTGAAGCCCACTGTCAAGCTTCAACATTAGGGTGGGTGCACAGAAGCTACTACTCCACCTCTATCGCCCCTGCTCTGCCCCACTCAGCGTTGATATACGTCTGACACTTTCACAGGGTGGACAGAGTAATCCGCCACAGCCATCCCCGGCCTTGCCACCCCGTGGGGGGCTCGTAAACAAGCCGGCGGCCCCAAGGCTGGCACTGCGCTGGGCATCATGCAAGGCCAAGGGCACCAGCCCCGTCAGTCCCAGCTAAGCCGGCCGGCCCGGGCCACAGTCGCCACGGCCTAAGCCTCTGTTTAGTTTGGGCATTAGGGGGTAATCCCCGGAGAGGAGGGAGGGACGGGCGAGGACGGGCCCGGATGAATGGCGAGGAGGTGTGGAGTGATGGGGAATTGGGGTTTTAGTGGTTCTGGTGAGGAGGGCCGGGCGGTGGAAGTGGGGGCCGTGGGGGAGGGAGGCGGGGGTTGGATGGTGACTGGAAATAATATCAGTGATTGAGAGGAGTGAGAGAGAGATTGAGACAAAGGCTCCTCTGTTGACTGTCCACACCACTTTCTCAATGTTTCTCTGTCTCTATCTCTCTCTCTCTCTCTCTCTCTCTCTCTCTCTCACTCTCTCTCTCTCTCTCTCTCTCTCTCGCTCTTCCTGTCAGGAAGCTAGTTAGAAGCCAGGTACTTCACACCGAATTTACAAGTACCATTGAATGTCTTTGCGTGTGTCTGTGTGTGCGCGCGTGTGTGTACGTGTCACAGAGACAGGCTCCATCTGTCAGTGGTAATGAATAGAAGCCCTGGAATGTTGCTGGCACACTGCAGACAGATCTGGGCATAGCTGAGCTCTGAGCTGTGGACACACGCAACACACACACACACACACGCACACACAAGCCCCTCTCTCTCTCTCTCTCTCCGTCTCTTTCCCCGTCTCGCTCTTTCTTCCTCTCTCTCTCTCTCTCTCTCTCTTCCTCTCTCTCTCTTTCTTCCTCTCTCTCTCTTTCTTCCTCTCTCTCTCTCTCTCTCTCTTTCTTCCTCTCTCTCTCTCTCTCTCTTCCTCTCTCTCTCTTTCTTCCTCTCTCTCTCTTTCTTCCTCTCTCTCTCTCTCTCTCTTTCTTCCTCTCTCTTCCTCTCTCTCTCTTTCTTCCTCTCTCTTCCTCTCTCTCTCTTTCTTCCTCTCTCTTCCTCTCTCTCTCTTTCTTCCTCTCTCTCTCTCTCTCTCTCTCTTTCTTCCTCTCTCTCTCTCTCTCTCTCTCTTTCTTCCTCTCTCTCTCTCTCTCTCTTTCTTCTCTCTCTCTCTCTCTCTCTCTCTTTCTTCCTCTCTCTCTCTCTCTCTCTTTCTTCCTCTCTCTTCCTCTTCCTCTCTCTTCCTCTCTCTCTCTTTCTTCCTCTCTCTTCCTCTCTCTCTCTTTCTTCCTCTCTCTCTCTCTCTCTCTTCTCTCTCTCTCTCTCTCTCTCTCTCTCTCTCTCTCTCTCTCTCTCTCTCTCTCTCTCTCTCTCTCTCTCTCTTTCTTCCTCTCTTCCTCTCTCTCTCTTTCTTCTCTCTCTCTCTCTCTCTCTCTTCTCTCTCTCTCTCTCTCTCTCTCTCTCTCTCTCTCTCTTTCTTCCTCTCTCTCTCTCTCTCTCTTTCTTCCTCTCTCTTCCTCTCTCTCTCTTTCTTCCTCTCTCTCTCTCTCTCTCTTTCTTCCTCTCTTCCTCTCTCTCTCTTTCTTCCTCTCTCTCTCTCTCTCTCTCTCTCTCTCTCTCTCTCTCTCTCTCTCTCTCTCTCTCTCTTTCTTCCTCTCTCTCTCTCTTTCTTCCTCTCTCTTCCTCTCTCTCTCTCTCTTCTCTCTCTCTCTCTCTCTCTCTCTCTCTCTCTCTCTCTCTCTCTCTCTCTCTCTCTCTCTCTCTCTCTTTCTTCTCTCTCTTCTCTCTCTCTCTCTTTCTCTCTCTCTCTCTCTCTCTTTCTTCCTCTCTCTCTCTCTCTCTCTTTCTTACTCACACACAGACACACACTCCCCCATTCTTTCTGAGGCTCCTCCTGTTTCTGCTGCACATCCGTTGTCACCATGTCGCCCGTGACCTTGGTGACGTGCGGTGTTCCCCTCCGGCCGCCTTGCCTCTCGTGGTGCCACACCCCGTCAGGGGTTATGCCCACACCAAGGTGCCAGTCTGACAGGTGGGGCCTGGTGCCAGTCTGAGGGAGTTTAGGAGGTGATAGTTGGTGCCGTTCACACGTGCACACACAGAGCAGCATACCGACCCACACACGTACGAAACATACATACATACATACAATAAGACACGCACGAATGATTCTGACACACTCTCACACACGCCTTTCAGCAGAGTTTGTGCGATGGTGTCAGGCACTAGGGACAGGTGTGGTAAAGAACATGCAACCTGAAATCCCAATAGAGCAACATCCTCACATTCTCTCCACAGCCTCACATACAGGATAGGGACATTCACTGTTTCATAGATCGGGGAATACATGACTTTTTATCCCCCATGAACTAATCTACTGTACAGCAGTCTTCCCCATACCTACTATAGATGGACTTTTACTGTAGTGCATTGGTTTCCAGAGACTGTGCTGTAGCTGATATGAAGATAAACCGATGGACATGCAGACAGAGACTGAGATAAATGGAAACGGTTTGAGAATGGATTTGAAAAGATGGGCAGATGGAAATATTTAGAAATAGACCAATGGCAAGATGGGAAGTTAGGACTAGAGAACACGTATTTTGTGGAAAGATCTAATGGCATTCATGAAGATGGATAGAAAGTTATAGAGAGTTATATATGTGTGATACTGAGAGACTGAGACACAGGCCGGTAGACGAGGGGTGGATGTTTGGGTGCTGGGCGGGGCAGAGAGAGAGGCAGAGAGAAGGGCAGAGAGAGGCAGAGAGAGGCAGAGAGAGGGGCAGAGAGAGGGGCAGGAGAAAGGCAGAGAGAGGGGCAGAGAGAGGGGCAGAGAGAGGGGCAGGAGAGAGGCAGAGAGAGGGGCAGAGAGAGGGGCAGGAGAGAGGCAGAGAGAGGGGCAGAGAGAGGGGCAGAGAGAGAGGCAGAGAGAGGACCAGAGAGAGAGAGAGAGAGAGAGAGAGAGAGAGAGAGAGAGAGAGAGAGAGAGAGAGAGAGAGAGAGAGAGAGAGAGAGAGAGAGAGAGAGAGAGAGAGAGAGAGAGAGAGAGAGAGAGAGGGTCAGAGGCACAGGCAGGGTGCGTGACTGCTCCACATTAACACCCTGTTTGAGGGGGGAAGCTGAGTTGGGAAGGTGGTGGTGTGTGTATGTGGAGGGGGGGGGGGGGGTGCCATGGTCGTGTGTGGGGTCAACTCAGCTGGACTATATCTGGGAGATATATGGAGGCACCTGTGTGTTGGCCAGTGAGGATGTGTTGTGTGGCGTGTGTGTGTGTGTGTGTCGTTGCCAGGGAGGATGTGTGGTGTATGTGTTGGTTAGTGATTGCTGTATGTGTGTCAGGTCACAGCAGAAAAACTCCAGCTCCCATTTCCCCTCAATTATTGTCAGAGAAGATAATGAATATATTACCATGGATGTTCTCAGTACTGCACAAACAATTCCATGAATAGGATTAGAACTAGGGAATGTGTCATGGTTGACTATCACTATTTTAGTGTTTGTGGTCAGGGGTATGTGTGTGTCTGTGTGTGTGTGTGTGTGTGTGTGTGGGGGGGGGGGGGGGGGGATGTGTCATTCACCAGAGCAGAGGGGATACAAGGACACACATAACCCGATCTATCAAGACACACAGGTCTATGCAGACAAGACTAATGAAGACCCTTTGACTTCCACAGGAGCTGAGCCTCTGGGGGGAATGTGTGTGTGTGTGGGGGGGGGGCTGAGAGAGGCGGAGTGAGGCGGGGTGAGGCAGGGGAGCTGCTCGGGCTGCTGTGTTGGGGAGGGCAGGGGGCAGGGGCCAGGAGAGCAGCAGGGAACAGGGCCAGGGTATGTGGATCGTGCTGGGAGTCCTTCAAGAAGGACGGCCTCTCGCCCAGGGATCCTTCGGTGGGGCGTTCGTGTGTGACGAGGGCTCCAGGGGGTGGTGTGCGTGGGTGGCCTCTCTTCGTTTGGCTCTGGAGCTTCTTGTTCTTTGTCTTCATTTATATTTCTGTTTCTCTCTCTCCTGTTTATCTCAACTCTTCATATCTCTCTCTCTCTCTCTTCTACTCTGTCAATCTCTTTCTCTCTCTTTCGTTCTCCATATGTCTCACTCAATCATTCTCACCCCCCTCTTAATTATCCCCCCCTTCCTCTTTCTGTCACTCCCTCTCTCTCCTTCTCCCTCTTTTTCCCTCTCTGCATAACTCCCTCTCTCTCCTTCTCTCTCCCTCCCTCTCCCTCCCTCCGTCCCTCTCTCCCTCTCCCTTTCTCTCTCTCTCTCTCTCTCTCTCTCTCTCTCTCTCTCTCTCTCTGTCTCTCTCTCCCTCTCAGGAGTGACAGTACAGTGCAGTTACAGAAGTTCTTTGACAGTGACAACTACTGCCTGGTCCTCCCCCCGGACCTCAAGTCAGCCATTGCTGCTGTCACATACATGGCTGAGCAACTCAGGAAGCAGGACACAGACGACTCGGTGAGCCACACACACACACACGGGCACACACACACAGGCACACACACATGCACACATACACACTCACTTTCATTAAAATACACTTTTTTCACACACACACACACATACACACAGAACTGCTTGATTCAGCACACATGCACACCCGTTCATCCAGATTGTTTTTCAGTCCATCTCCATTCTCCTGTCACAGAGCATAATGTTCCCAGCATGCTCTGCTGGTGTCCATGTGTCACTGCATATTTACACTACTGTCTCAACACTGCTCTGTGTGTGTGTGTGTGTGTGTTTCCCAGATGACAGGAGACTGGCAGTACATAGCCTTGGTGCTGGACAGACTGTTTTTCTGGCTGTTTGTGATCATCACTACCCTGGGTACCCTGGCCATGTTCCTGGATGCCAGCTTCAACTACACCCCTGACCAACCCTTCCCCTGAGCGCACGCACAAACATTTTACAATTCATTTACATTTCAAAAATCATTTTTATTTTTGGGGGTATATTTATTTTTAACATGTACACACACGCACACATGTACACACACGGGTATAAACACATGAGCTAAACATGTCAGTGTACACACAGCCCCATAACCCTTTTACCAAACACACACTCTCTGGTGCCTATAAGATCCAAACTACCCATTATTCCAGTGATGTTGCCTGCCACATCCATCCATGTATAACGTCACCTATATTCATTAGGAGGCCAAAAAATGATGGAGAAAGATTTTAGTATTACTTCTACTTCCTGTTCTCCGATTATTTCACAATAGTGATGGTACTGAGTAGTATACACATGTAGTTACAGATTTTGTTTATAGTTAATATAACGTAAATAATCTTATTTATCTATGGTATGAATGTCATACATTGGGGATTGTGTGTTTGAAATCGAGGTTTGAAATACACTTCAGTGTAAACATGCTTCTTTCGTCTTTAACCAGAGATTCGCTTTGAAATGTGCTATGAAAGTTATTAATTGTGCTTATTATGCTTTCCAACATTTCTATCATGTCATTAATGGGAAACGTAAAAGATAACACTTCGTCATCTATCTACCTATTATAATCGTGAGCAGGTGAGCAGAAAGTACCAGACAAATCTAATATTTCTTCTCCTGATGCGCATTTGAAGAACTCTCCTTTCTCCTCCATGAATGGTGACATCCATCACTGTGATAGGATGACTTCCCTGCACTGAGAAGGGCTTTATCTGTGGACGGGATGAGGTCTCTCAAAGCACAATTAGCTTCCTCTGAGGAAGGCATCTGTCTTCCCTTTCTCCACGATTAACCACGGCATCCCATAATCACCCTATGATAATCCGATAAATTATGTTGATTTATAACCTCGCGGAAGGGTAGGTTGGAGATTGAGGGAATTTTCACGGGGGCGAGAAAGTACGGGAAAAAGGATATTCAACATCTGCAGTTGTTTACATCGGCAGAAGGGGGCAGTAGCCTGCTGTGTATCTATTGGATACTGGATATGAGTTGATGAGAACAGCCAATGATGCAACAGCATGGTGGATTGCACTTACTTAAGCATCGTAAAAATAAAAAGTGTTTCTAAGAAATTCCTCTTTTGACAATTCCAAAGATGTGGCCAGCCTGTGGTCCAATGTCAACAACACACTCAAAACGGTTACATAACCTTGCTACACTGAACGACCCCCATCCTCTCCCCATTTTGAACTCTGCTCTATTCAATAATGTTCCTGCTTAGCAACCCCATTCTCCTGCCCCAATGCTACCAGCGTTGTGGTCCTTCACGAGAGCCTGAGAAAAACAGAGGGGCTCCACTCAGCCCCTGGACCTTAACCATCGAAACAAAAGCATGTTGAGGGTCAATGCTCAAGTCTTAAATAGCTATTTCCATGTTTGAATTCACCAGCATTTAGTTTTAGATTCTGCCTGGTGCACTGTCAATATATCAACTCTGGGCTCTGTATGACAACAATGTATGTTGCCTGTTTTTACTAGGGTAACTAATACACTGCCTCAGGGTCCTTTTTTGTGAATTGCAGAGCTTAAAAACATGTTGACACTTCCAATAAGACTGTAGAGCAAGATGTCCTGAGGAGAGAGAACATTGCCGTTCTCTCTAATTACATCACAGGCCCACATGAGAGAGAGAGAGAGAGGGAGAGGGAGAGGGAGAGAGAGAGAGAGAGAGAGAGAGAGAGAGAGAGAGAGAGAAAAAAAATGACCCCTGAAGTTCAGGGCCGAGGCTGGGAGCTGCCCTGCTGCTCCCGGACAAAAGACCCCCAATCTCCTTGCATAAGAAGACTGGAGGGGTCCAGAGCAGAGCTGGGCGCCGCTGGCTTCAGCCAACACCGAGGCTTTCAGGGGGAAAACGCTATGGTTTCCCTGGGTGGTTTATTGCTAACGCCTCGCTGGCTTGAGGAGGCTCCAACCGCACTCTAATCACTCCACTTGCTCACTTCAGACCAATAGGGGGGCCGGGGGAGGCCGAGAGGGAGGAAAACAGGCCCAGAAGTGTAAGGGCAAGTGTCCTTATTTGAAGCTGATTTAGCTGTTTTGCTGCTCTCCTCTCGCTGCTTTGTGCAGCCTGCTCAGCCGACAAGACGAATGTGTGTTTATGCAAAAAAAAGGGGGTTGTGAAAACAAAGAGAGAGGGTGAGAGAGAGGGTAGAAAACCCTGTTTCTTTTGTGTGCTTGGCAACTCTGGCCCTGGTTGGTATGCCTGCCAAGACGACGTCAGATAAATCACGTAACCAAGGGTAACTATGCCAGTTTGTGCCGGAAAGAGGGGATTCCAGGAGCGTTCGTCTTCTTCCCTTCCTCCTCTCCTCTGTCTCCTCATATATCCTCTTCTAGATATCCAGCTCTCCTCCTCTACCTTCTTCTCTTACCTCTCCACCTCATCCTCTCATTTCCCTCCTCCTCTTCCCTGACTCCCGTTCTTGTTGCGGTCAAGCCAAAGCAGGTCGTCCGACTTATAGGAAACGTCTCCCCAGCGACAATAGGCTCATTGTTGATCTCCAGACCCCAGCATGAAGGACCTAAGCCAGGCTCGGGCCCCAGCACCACACTGAGGGCAGGAAATGGAGGTAGAGAGGAGAAGGCGGGTGTAGAATGGGAGGAGAGGTACAGAGAGAGGCGGAGGGGTGGAGGGTGAGTCTGAGAAGTGGACAGTGTCGGAGGGGTTGGAGGTGGCAGCCTGGGGACATCCTGTTTTGTGGGAAACACCCATTCCAGCAGAAACACACATAACACTGATGGATTCATGATAATATCTCGCACACCAGTACCTTGCTAACCCTTTCAGTAGTTGGCAGATATGCATTTCCTCATGGCCTGCTATGTTATCGCTAAGCAGCTTGAAATCGCACACATATACTTTACGGTGCATACATGCATATCTTTTCACACACAAACACAATGGTGCACACACATACACACACTCTTTCACACACACACATAAAAACACTCTTCCACACACACACACACACACACACATAAAAACACACTCTTACACACACACACACAAACACAATGGTGCACACACATACACACACTGTGGCGCCAGTCTTGTGCTCCTGGGACAATGGTCCGTTTTGTTTCTGATCCCACCAGGAAGTAGCCACACTGGGATGATTGATTAATCCAGAGGGACAGATGCTGTGTAATTAGCCCAGAAGCTGCCCCGCAGAATAATGAAGCCAGGAACCCTGGGGTCAACTCATGCTATATCATCCACTCCTGGTGTCATGTCATGGCTATATGATCCACTCCTGGTATCATATAATAGTTGTACAGTCAACTCCTGGTATCATGTAAAAGTTGTACAGTCAACTCCTGTTGTCATGTAATAGTTGTACAGTCCACTCCTGTTGTCATGTAATAGTTGTACAGTCCACTCCTGTTGTCATGGAGAAGCAACATGTGGGTGTCCTAGAGTGCAACGCCAAGTCTGGTCTACAGCTGTTCACTCACAGGGCTGTTGGTGTCTGTGTGCAGTACATTGTCAGGGTAAGATTGTTTATTGGCGCGAAGAAATTCCTCGAGTCCCGTCTTAAAGTCTGAGACGGGACTGTAACGTCCATAACGGTAAATGTGTCTGTAAAGAAAGATCGAAACCCATGGATGTTAGCTTTGTGAAGTGAATAGATGAATGGTCTTGGGTTTTATGACTGCTAAGTTAGTGTATGGCATTCACGAGATCGGGGTACACCCTATTGTCTGGAACGAAAGGCAACGTCAGACGGTTGGGGTACAGTGTTTTGTGTGAAGAGAAAGAGAAGTTGTGATTGAATTACAGCCGCTGTACTTATTTAGCGGATCTAGTACAGTGGTGTTAAAATCCCACGCTTGTTCTTACATGGATGCACACATACACAAAGAAAGCGACAGGAACTGATTAAAAAAGACCAAAATTATTTAATCAAACGTCTGTCAGTATATAACCCAAAATTGTTGGAACGTGAGTGTTGGCATTTCGGTTGATCTGCTGACAATCTGGTAATTGTGAGGTAAGTTTGAGATGTCTAATGTCTGCTGGGAAAGAACAACAGAGAAACACCTTTAAAAATAGCCTGGATACTGTCGGTGTGGTATGGGAACTTGCGCTCTCCTGCGACTGTAATATACATGGTAATAACCTGTTGCTGTTGTGAGTCAGGGGTCGGTAGCCTACTGGCTGTGACGTAGTCTGGTCCTTCGAGCAAAATCTTAGAAGGGAGGTATCACGACCTCATATATGCCTCTCACTAGTAGTAACATCTCTATTCGCACACGCAGATACCAAGTCCTCCACGCTCCTCGACAACCTCACTATACTTTGACTGCGCGATATTTTGCTGCATCAGTAAAGGGTATTTGACAATTTAACAGAAGGATATAGACTTCAGACAATAAAAGCTCACCTGCCTCTTTTGGACTCACCACGCAAGGGATTTCGTAATTGTTTAAATAGCAAACCAAGCCACTTCTTTAGCAAAACCATCTATAGTTGTCGAGTCGAGGTTTGTGTTTTCGAGATGGCAAGCACTGGGATTCAGCTGTTAGGATTTGCCCTATCACTCATCGGTGTCATCGGGCTCATTGTCGGAACCATGCTTCCTCAGTGGAAGATGTCTGCGTATATTGGAGACAATATCATCACGGCGGTAGCGTTGTATCAGGGACTATGGATGTCGTGTGCTTCTCACAGCACCGGACAACTCCAATGTAAAGTCTACGACTCGATTCTGCAGCTTGATAGTAAGTAGAAATATATTACATTAAAGCATCGTTAAATATAACCCATTTAACCGATATAGGCGGCACTCTCAGAGCGCAGTGCGTAAAATGCGCACGGGGCGCACAGTTGGTGCCGCCAATTGGCAGTTGATTTTGTTTGTTTTAGGAATAGGAAGGTCTGACACTAAGATTCAAATCAATGGTCAACTGGTAATTATCGTAACTGTGGTAATGAAAGGTGCCCTAATAGAGCTGGCTGGTGTCACTTGTGCACTCTAGTCACCTCGGGTCAGAGTCTGCTGTTCTTCTGCTCCTTTATAATCGCCTGCTGTATTACCATACAGTGGGCTATCATTTCCTCTTAAGTTATACATTTTTCCCTTATTACTGTGACACTGGTAGGACCTTTGAACATCGCTTTCGTTCAGTCCCACAGGTCATGTTTACCTCAGCACATACAGTATCTGGGGGTGTCACTCACAACATATCCCACTAGGACTTCCATGAAGCACATGATGGGGCGCGTACTGGAACTCTAATTCCAAACCCACTTCTCCGCTTCTCCAACACTGGCTTTCTGGCCCCTCAGCCCACGGGGGAGTTTCCAGTCAGGGGACCGACAGCCTCCTCTCAGTCCCTGGCTGTTGACCCTCAGCTCGGTCCTCGCCCCGTGGCGCTCCGGAGCCGCCTGTCCTCCCAGAGCCCCTCCATCCACATCGACCAGGCCCAGGAGCACAGCTGATGCATGGGCATGAGGGGTGCCAGGAAGGGACCTTTATTTATGGTTCCAGCATCGTGCGCCCAGTCGATGGTGTAGCCATAGAGACAGCACCACTAGGATACCCTGTGTGGGAATTCAGCCCCACCCCCCCACACACCCCCTTTCCATCCCTCTCACCTTAACCCTTAGGATCCTCTCCACACTGGGTGCTGCCCTCCTACTCGACCCCCCTCTACCAAGCTTCAAATGATGTTCCTTTTAGGGGTGAAAAGAAAGACAGACTCACACCCTACTCTTTTTCCAGTCTCAACCAGTTGGGACTGCACCTGATAGAAGTTCTTGAAGTTTGTGTGTTGAGTGGTGGTACTGGCGGTCGGGGGGGGGGGGGGGGGTCCTGGGTGTAGAAGCAGGGAGAAAGGGGTTGAGGATTCTTGTGGTGGTGGTGTGTGTGTGTGGGGGGGGGGGGTTACTGAGGTGAGGTGACATTCCGGGCCTGTTTTCATGAATCTGGAAAGGAGCCTCCATTGTTTGGTGTGAATGCAGCGGGGAGAGAGGTATTTCTTCTTCTTCTCTCGCTCCACCCTCCATCCCTCGCTCGCTCTAATGAGCCCTCTCACCCCATGGTTTTACTACCTCTCCTTCTCTGTACCAGTCTTTTCCCCCTCATTATCAAGCTCTTTCTCGTTCCTCTCTTTTCCCCTATCTTCCTATCTCTCACCCCCCCGCCCCTCTCTATGTGCCCTGGGGGGGGGGGGGGGGGCGGGGCCAGGGCTGGCACAGACTGGTTCTAGGTGGACAGAGCAAGTGGAGGGGCTCTGCCTGTGTTAGTTTTATAAGGGGGGTGACAGATTAGGTCTGTGACAGTTAGGCTTTCACCAGAATCCCCCCCCCCACCCCCTTTAAACAACAGCAGGTTGGAGTGTGTGTGTGTGTGTGTGTCCCAGGCCCGTGGTTCCAGGACAAACACACATTCAAGTTCCACTGACAGCCTAATGTGAATGTAACTCACAATCTCAGGACACGCACATAAAACATCCCTGATGTATTGCACTGTGTTTATTAAGAGACCTTTCTTCTCTCCCTCACTCTTTCTCTCTCTCTCTCTCTCTCTCTCTCTCTCTCTCTCTCTCTCTCTCTCTCTCTCTCTCTCTCTCTCTGTCTGTCTCTCTCTGTCTCTCTCTCAGTCTCTCTCTCAGTCTCTCTCTGCTGAACGTATCTACTTATCTGTTAAGTACAGCAGCTGTATTTAGAGTTGTCAGTGTTCATGTCTCTATGCATCCCACACTGTATCTCACCCTCCTTTTCGCTCAACGTCATGCTACTCCCTTTTCGAATTCCCCTTCCTAATCTCTCCTTCTCTCTCTCCCCACCCCACCCCACCCCACCCCCCCCCCTTCCCATCCCAGGTGCCCTCCAGGCCACCCGCGCCCTCATGATCGTGGGCATCATCGTCTCCGTCGCCGGCCTGGGCGTGGCGTGCATGGGCATGAAGTGCACCACTTGCGGCGCGGGCGACAAAGTCCGCAAGTCTCGCGTGGCCATGACTGGTGGCATCATACTGCTGGTGGGAGGTGAGCAACCATGGAGGGAGGGGAGGGGGAGGGAGGGGGAGGGAGGGGGAGGGAGGGGGAGGGGGAGGGATTCAGGGAGGTGGAAGGAGATAGAAGGGGAGTGACAGGCTAATAATCACTTTCAGCATGTCATGACTCAGGTGTAGTACGTCTAAAAATGGCTGTGCGTGGATTAGTCAGCTCAACAAGGGCTTGCAAGTTGGAGTCCTATGAGTATGTTTATAGTATCACCATACGGGAAGTCTGTATTACTGGCATCAGGTCATTATGTTTAGCAAGTGGAAGGTCAAACATTTCCTGATCCAGCCTGAAAAACTCAAGGCTTTCCTACTTGTTTCTTATGTAAGATGACATCCAAGCCAGGCAGAGATCTGTGCCCACTGTACAGGCTGTGCATGAAGGGAAGTTCTTCAGATCTTGGCCCGTTTGTTCTGAACTTCTGAAGAGGACATTATGTCCTCCGACTAGAAGCCCTCCCACCTACAGCCCTTAAGCCCTGCACAGGTCAAAGGTCATCTGTATTGAATGAGACCAGTTGTGCTATAGACTGTCACATAAAAGGTCTTCACCGGGTTCTTCATATGTCAAAGAGGATGAAAGACTGTAGAAGTCTCATAGTGGAGGGTCTGTAACCAGCCACCCTCCCTGGTCACCTCAAAGGCCACAAGTCTCTCACTCTCTTAATGAGGTCGAGGAGAGGAACTCATCTCTCTCGTGTCATGTTTGTCTGATGTCTCTGTGTGCGTCTGCCTGTGTGGTCCGTCCTGCAGCTCTGTGTGCCATCGTAGCCTGCTCCTGGTTCGCCCACAACGTCATCCGCGCCTTCTACAATCCCTACACGCCTGTCAACACCAAGTGAGTGTCCGTGCGGTTCACGCGGTGGTTGTCGAGGGGTTCATATATCAACGAACCGTACAGTTTTTTTTCGTTTTGAGCTGTTTCATTCAACAGTTCGGGTTCTATGGTATTGATCCCCTAACACATCTCCAGAGAAGCCTCTCGGGAGCCCGTCTTCCCCTCCTTCATGTCTCCCTCTTCTCCTTCACCTCCTTCATGTCTCCCTCTTCTCCTTCACCTCCTTCATGTCTCCCTCTTCTCCTTCACCTCCTTCATGTCTCCCTCTTCTCCTTCACCTCCTTCATGTCTCCCTCTTCTCCTTCACCTCCGCTCAGGTTCGAGTTTGGAGCGGCCATCTTCATCGCCTGGGGGGGCTCCCTTCTGGATGTGCTCGGGGGGGCCATGCTGGCCTCTTCCTGTCCCAGGAGGAAGCAGGTGTCCAAGTACCCACCCATGAGCGCCGCCCGCGCCCCCAGTAGCACCAAGGAGTATGTGTGAGCTCCCCCTGCTGCCTCGGCCCAGAACTTACCGGAACGGATGCAAAGTCAAGATGACAGATTCCCCCCCCCCCCTATTGGTAGGCCACGGAGCGGTGTGTGCCTTGTTACACTTTGCATTGAGGACAGTTGGGGATATGCGTCATTGGAAAGAGTTAGTGGATGTGATTATTGCAATAACAGATAGCCCCTCGACACCTTCAGCGACCACCACAGCTCTCAGCCTTATTTCAAATGGTGTCTCTCGTCCCCTCCAAACATTCCACAATTGTTTACGAGTGGACCTCACGAACACATTATAATTGGATCCCCCTCGTATTAATGGACAGGTTCTTAGGGCGGACGTCGGCTTGTGTCGGAGCCAAGATGGCGTGTCTAGGCCAACAGTCGCAGCCCCCTGTGACAAAACGGCAGCGATTAGCTTTCCCCCGTGTAATTGAGAGTAATCAATTAGACTGTGGTGTTTGCAGGGGCACCTCCTACTCAACAAGCTCAGGGGTTACAGTGATATCTACGAAGAGGAAACTGTTCACTCGTGTGTTGATGTTTTACACAGTATTTACCAGACGTAGCCTTGCCAATAGCGCTTAGCGGAAACTAGGTGTGACTTCACACCGTGGAGATACAGTGATGTTGTATTCCGACACGGTGCCTCATGCTAGCTCTGACTTTACAGGATAAGGTGAATCGCACCAGCTACTTACCACAGAATACACACAAACACACACACACACACAGTATCCCCACACACATACACAGTATACACAGTACACCCACACACACAGATTTCATAGAGGGCTGTTACAAGCCCTGTCCTCATATGAAATACTTCTCTACACAGTCACCCTCGCACTGCAGGTGTCTTTAATGTCACATGGAGTGAGTGTTGTATTACTGTAACTCTCAACACAAGTTCCTGTTCTTTTTTATTGTGTTTCCTTGGATTCGATGTTGAGAATGTAGGAAATGTTTGTCTTAATGTAAAATGTAGCATTCCAACTGCATAGCTCAATGATAGTGTAGCCGAGACTAGCTCTGTGGCTTCGGTTTTCGAAAAAAGTGAATAGTATGTGTGAGATGTACAAGGTGAAAGTTCAACTGCCTGTTTTTGCCTGAATGAGATTCTTAAAGGAACTGAGTGTTGGACAAACTGTTGTTAAATGAAGATATTTCTGAAACACTTTCTTTTTTTAAGTACTGTGCATCCTACATGTTTTCGTTTTTGTCTTTTACAATTTTTATGACCAACCAATTGACATGTATCATGAAGGATAGGTATACTTTTATTGTTGTTATTCTCTCTCCGTATAATTGTTGATATACTGTTTAAGTATACCCTAAAGAAACATTTCTGGAATATAAAAACACATTGCGATATCAAACGTGTGGATTATAATTACACTAACACCATAAATGAAGCAGGCAGGGACTCAAACGAAGCTCCGAAAATACCACAGGCATTGTTTTTATTTCTAACAAAGCATGATGCAAGAAAGCCACCATCATCATGCAAATATTCACAATTTACAAACCAACCACTCCATCAAACAGTGCAGCGCGATCGGGCAAGCAGTCCTGAAGTCTGACCTATGAACTGCACAGTTCATAGGTCATAGTTCTTGGGAACAAACTAAATTGTTAGTAACCTTCAGAACCCTTTTTTACATCCAATCACATCCCTGCAGGAGACTGAGGGTGGAGATTAACAGTTGATATGTGCAGGGTCCCTAGTGACCAACATAAACAGGATAAAACAATTGAGATAAGGGACCCTTTCAAGACACTGATTTGGTGAACTTAGTCCAAATATTCCTTAAGAAACATGTGATAAGATGTTTCCATAGCAAAGAGAGTAGCCCTTGAAACTGGAAACTGGTTTGTAATTATTTTGATGCTTCAATAGACTCCATGCATAGAAATATGGTAAGTTTGAACACATAGTGTACAAAAGTAACAAAGTGCAAATTGTTACACAATAACTCAACAAGAACACAACATATTCCAAGATATGTTTAAAATAACGGCCTTTTGTCATCTTTTTTTCTTTTCTTTTTTTTATAGAGTAATAAACCAAACTTACTAAGAATAGTAAAGTATTTCTTTTACAACAATAAATTAATCATTATATATCTGAAAACATTCTCAAAAAAACTATAAACATTCCACATAAAGTGTACACCTGGTTTAAGAGTACCACAGAGATTTAAACCACAATCTGAACCCAATGTTCTACTTGAACGTTAAACGTTAACAGTTGTCCTTCCGACACGAAACACCTAACTTAAGGAAACAGTAGTTAAACTGTGGGTAACTTTCTACCAGCCAACCATAGTTCTAGATTTACCTTATTTAACCAGTGTAGACTTCATAAAACGTAGCTCTTGAGAAGCTGAATAGATTTAAGTATGCTGCCCTGTCCCACAAACACCATGTTTACTGCCAAGGTAGGGAAAGGTAAAGTCAGCCATTCACACATTCAGTTCATTCACAGCTGAACAGTTGATACTTTAGAGACATTAAACAAGCCATCAATGCAAAGGAGTAGAATTCCGGCCACATGATGGTCACTGGTGCTGTGCCGTGTTGCAGAGAGCTTCCCTAAAAGGTCACTTGAAAAGATCCAAGGCCATTTCTGATTGGAGTTTTGGCATCCCCAAGGGGAGAAGAAGGGGATGGGGGGGGGGGGGGGTTGGGGGGTGGTGGCGCCGCGTTTGGCACGGCCGACGTACGTTTAAGAGATGGGTGAGAGAACGGGAGACTGTCCGTTATTGTTCATGAGGTCATCCAGATCCTCGTCCCCCAGGTCAACTGGAAGAGAGAAGGAACAGTCGAATAAGCTGCACTTGTGACAGATTTACAGAATGGTACTCATGCCTCTTATTGGTCTGGGAGACGAGGCTGTAATGCTGAGAATTCCTTTGTATGACAGTGTTTAGGGAAACATTTGTCGTTTTGGATATATAGGCATGCCAGGTTTTCAACACCTCTGGTCGCACTTCTCGTCAAAGAAAAACAGGTGCTCATCTGGCTTTGCTTACCTTTCTTAGATCTGCCGATTTGTCCGAGTTTAGGTGCTCGCTGGCCAAGCCTCTGCGGGTTGGCTACCACACCGTGTCCGTTGAGAGCCACCTGAGAATGTCCTGGATTGTACTGGCCCGCTGCGTTGGGCTGCCGCGGGCCATTTGCTGGGATCAATTCGGGTATCCCGGACGCTCCGTACATCTCTGCTGCACTGAGCCTGAGCTTTGTCGTTATGTCCACTAGATGTCCTCAGAATGTCGTTTTTTTACGGCTCGATGGTCTGCACTTCCGCAGTGCCGATAAACGATAAACTGTGAATTGTAGAGGCAGAAACCACTGAAATATCAACTAATGCTCTCGGTGCGATTAAAAATAAGCTACTTGGTATGACAACCAATTGATTGTCAATTATACAAACTTGAATGTTATTATTAGGGTTCATAGCTTGTTACGAACGGAATGTAGAAAGAACTAATGAGCACTTACATAATTCTTACATAGCTCTACTAATCAACATATAATTCCACTATATGCCCATGTGTTGGACATACCTAGATATTATTTCTAGCATGTTAACGAATTCTTAAAATGTCATATATCGAGTTTCTAGATCCACTTGTATCTAAATAGATGAACGTTTCTTCACACTTGGAGCCTATGCTGTTTCCAACATTATAACATGAAACCATTTAGCCTATACCCATTATAAACAGTAGTCTTACCTTTGAGATTTTCGCGTTATATTTCGATTAAATTCCTTCTCAAAGACGACCTGACTCCGTAATACGGCGTTGTTGTTTATCAGATCCCTTGGAGTGACACTCAGGAAGCCTCAACTTAAAGGAGAAGCACATTTCGTCGTTACTCACACTGGGGATTTCCTTGTGTTGCGTCTGAGTCACTTATGGACAAAGTACGTCATCGCAAGGACTTTTATATGGCACAGAATTAGTACACGATTGGCAGATTTGTGTACACCCACATGTAAACACTAACCTCGCCGAACCTATCTGCGCATGAACATAAACATTGTGACTCAACTGTCAGCCTAATGAACAACTAGGTGACCGTTGTGATGAAATATGCCAACACACACGCTCATATCGAAGTCATATTTCGAGGAATTATCAAAGTCTTACAGTTTTTACAGTCGCTGGGGCACATTTCTCAATATATAAGTCACGTTTTCAAAACTCTTCACACAGTGAGCACAACAGTGCTGTGTGTGGGCTTACCTGTGGAGCACTAATCAGTGCTTTGGCACAAAATGCATTCAACGACTACATCTTTCAAATTACATTAATTCTTTTCTCACTTTGACACAACTGTCAAAACTGTATGTACCTACAGGCCAATTTGCACATGCTTACATACTGTTTTCAAAACTGTTACGTAGTGACATGCACAATTGATTCACCAGTAGGTAACAAATTAGGTTACTACCATTTTAATACAAATTTCCGTGAGCAAAACTCATTTAGAACAATGACCTGCTAAAATCTAACAACACAGCATGTGTTGACTAATTTAGTAATAATAATAATCCTGAATTTCCCCATTGTGGGACGCATAAAGGTAGGCTATATCTTATCTTAGGCGAGAGTGTTTAGGCCACTGTGCGCTGATATAGGCCCTCAATATTCTCAATCACTATGGGGCATGTCACGGGTAAACTAATGTGCAGTGGAGCAGAGAACCCTGGAGCAGGGCATGTTCAAACCCATCATCAGAGCAGAGGCATTATCACCAAAGGCCGTAACCCCCACCACCACCAACCCCCACTACCCCCCACCCCCCCCCCCCCCCCCCCACCTACTACCTCCACCTCCCATTAGAATGAGACTTCCTTACAGGTGAATGGGAGGTGAGGGGGTGGGTCACATTGATATCTGAGATGGAATAAAACCCTAATCCCTCCATTTAGCCCCAGATCCCACCTCAGAAACAGACAAACAACTTAGCCGCTGACATGTCCAAGCAAATCTCTGTTGCTCTGCTGTTGGTCATCCTAACTTCCATCTGGAGTGAAAACGCAGGTATTATTTTAATATATATATATGGCACAGAAATGTAGATGTTGGCATTTAACTGCGTGCATAGTTGTGTTTCGTTATTGCATCTTGCTCTGCATGCCAGAGGCGTTCAGTATTCTGTCATTGTAAACTGTGCAATTTGTTTTCTGTACAATCAAACCGTTTGTTATACATGTTGTAGGCCTTTGTGATGCCTCCACCCACAGACAGCATAGCCTAGAATAAGGACATGGGCTGCCTAATTCCAGGATAAACTTGACTTTTCACCATAACTCAGTTGTTATTTGTTAATACTTGACTGGGAGAGGTTTTAATTGAACCCTCACCCACTGTGAGGAAAACCTTGCAGACCAGTTCTGTAAAGACAAACTGTAATGTCAATGGAACACACCTGACCAACTGTCCAAGGTATGCTTCACGTTCTGTTCTTCTTCAGTGTCATCTGCCAGACTGCCTTTCGTGTATGCTGTCGGCCCTTCACGAATGCCCTCAGTACGGCACGGGTGCAGATGTCAGGGTGAGTGCCCATCTGTCAGCTGGATGTGTATCACAATAAAGGAGTCATATAGATAGATTTGTGTTTGGTGTGTATCACAATGAAGGAGTCGAATAAAACGGATGATTCATGTTCGATGTGTAGTGGAATTTAAGGAGTAACTGGATGGCTCTACTGGAACAATGCTCTCTCTGCTCTCAGTTCTGGTTGGAAAAGAGACGTGTCGCAAACCAGGCGTCCCAAAAACCCCGAAGGAGAAAGAAGATGTGAAGAAATGCGTGTGCAGTAAAACACTCCGGCATGGTGAGTAAGAGCGTGCACAGGAGCACCAAATGAGAAAGTGGTTTTGTGAATTGGTTTGCTACTGACGCTTATCAACTAATATCTTTCTGTCTGTCTGTCTGTCTGTCTGTCTCTCTTCTTAGAATCCATCTTCAAGAAAGCATGTAAACCCTTCAGTAGGCGCCCCCCTTCTATCCCTTTTTTCTAAGATGATATCTTCAGCAATATGGTGGTCACTGTAAGGCATTTTGAATATGGTTTTGTTTCTTTTTATGTTTTGAATGATTTGTGTTGTTTAATCCTTCTCTTATACTGATGTGTATTTGGTTTCCTAATAAGAGCCCTGGGTGTCACTGTAACACCCTGTCAAAATAAAGGTCAAATGAACAAAATAAACACAATTCTCTCGTGTGGTCAGTCACCAAATGTCAATTTTAATAAACAAATCATTTCTAAAGCAGATGATTCATCTTGTGAAATTTATGTTGGTAATTAATTGGTAGGCAACTGTGTTATGTCTTTATTAATGTAAAACTCCAATAATATTGTGGGTCCATCAGACCATTGGGTGAGTGACACAAAAACACGACTCAAGGGATAAACACACACAGTGACACGCTTCCAAATACACAGTCACACTTATACACACAGAGTCACATACACACAATGGTAATGGAAAATCACAGCCGGTATTAGGGGCGTCTTGGCGAAGAACAGGAAATGTAGAGTAGCATGCCTCAGGTGAAGCTCTGTAAGTCCAGAAGGAACTTAGGAACAGGACTTATAGATTCCTATGAAGTAGAATGAATTGGAAAGAACAGTCACCTGTGTATAAACCAAAACAAGTTCAGTTTGGATTCTCATGAGAACAGGAGAGTTTTTCCCCCTCTGTGGATGTTTAGTGTTGACACAACACTGGAGCAACAGGGAGAGAACAGGCTGGATGACAGCATGACCAGTCATCTGAGAGAGATAGAGGAGAGAGAGAGAGAGAGAGAGAGAGAGAGAGAGAGAGAGAGAGAGAGAGAGAGAGAGAGAGAGAGAGAGAGAGAGAGAGAGAGAGAGAGAGAGAGCGTGTTAGATAGAGATCACAAGAGATAGAAAGAGCAGAGGCAGAAAGATAAAAGTCAGCTTCCATTTGCTCTATCTGGCAGCGCGGAGACATTCCAGCAGGTAGTAATGTACCTTCAGTTGTTAATCTGTTACCTAGATCAGCAGCTCTCTAATTATTTACATTTTCGTTCATTTCCAAAACATTACAGAACAGTAAGGGTGTCATCTTTCCTATCCTAAATAAATGAATTACACATAGTTAGGTGTTAGGGTTTGTAAAGACACGCGTACTGTAAGAACAGACAGCCACCCTGTAGCTGTGTGTGTGTGTGTGTGTGTCTCTCTGCACCCAGGGCAGAGATGGACAGAGAGGCCCTGCTCCTATCCTCTCCCCAGCTCCAGGTGGTGAGGGAACAGCCAGGGAGCCAGGCCCTGGAAGGCCACTGGAGCACCGGCCTTTGTGAATGCCACCAGGACCTGGGAGACAGTAAGAGACTGCTGGAGCGCTCTGTCTGTCTGTCTGTCTGTCTGTATCTCTCTCTCTCTCTCTCTCTCTCTCTCTCTCTCTCTCTCTCTCTCTCTCTCTCTCTCTCTCTCTCTCTCTCTCTCTCTCTCTCTCTCTCTCTCTCTCTCTCTCTCTCTCTCTCTCTCTCTCTCTCTCTATCAGTTATTTATGCGCTCACATTTTTTCCCACTTTTTCTCTCCCTCTCTCTTTCTCTGTCTTTCACTCTTTCTCTCTGTCTCTGCCGGAATGGGTTACCTATTTTATTGTCTACTAAGTCTTGCTAGGCCAGATTCCGAGTGTCTTCTGAAACTCTTGACCAACAAGGTGTGAAAATGTCAGTAAACATTTCCTCTTACTCTGTAACCCACACGTGAACCCACTCCACCTCAGGGAGTAAATTATTACAATAGGGCAGAAGACCAACGGTGTCCGTGTGTGTTTGTGAGTGATGTTTAAGTGTGTGTGTGTGTGTACGTGTGGTTCCAGGCTGTTTCGCGCTGTGCTGCCTGCCTGTGTACACCTGCAAGGTGTCCTGGTCAGTGGGGGCGTGCCCCTGCCTGCCTCTGCTGGACTGCATCAGCTGTGTACCTGCTGCCTCTCTGGCCATGAGAGCCTCCGTCCGAGAGCGATACGGCATCCAGGTACACACACACACAGGCGGCATTGGTTTTACCTTAAAACAAACAGTAATGACTTGACAGGGATGCTTTTACAGGTTAGATGATGCTTACTACACACACACAATCCCCAAATGATTCAAAGAATCCCCCCTCCCCCCTAAAAAAAACATGGCATTCTTTGCATTGCCAAATCTCCATCGTGTACAGTGTGTTAATATGAATACAGCCACTGCACAAAAATCCTGGGTGTTGGATGAACCAAAAGGAATGGCATTGTAACTTGATAATACTGCGGCTTTAAGGGATGATTAGCCCACACACATTCCAGAGTAGGTGTTGTTGAAACTGGTTGTTTGGCAACATTGCTCCAGCTCCTGGCTCCCTGATCCACCAGCTCTGATTGGCATCGGTTTCCCACAGACAGGAGGGCAGGTTGTGTACTGGATCTGGTACACAACCTGCCCTCAGCCATGACATATATGGCGTGCTGGAGCCAGGAGACTTGGGAGATATCACAAAATAAAAAGATGCAGAGATTAGGGAGAGAGAGAGGGGGCTGGGGGGGAGAGAGAGGGGGCTGGGGGAGAGAGAGAGGGGGGGGGGGAGAGAGGGAGAGAGAGGGGGCTGGGGGGGAGAGAGAGGGGGCTGGGGGAGAGAGAGAGAGGGGGGGGGGAGAGAGGGAGAGAGAGGGGGCTGGGGGAGAGAGAGGGGGGGCTGGGGGAGAGAGAGAGGGGGCTGGGGGAGAGAGAGAGGGGGGGGGGGAGAGAGAGAGGGGGCTGGGGGAGAGAGAGAGGGGGGGGGGAGAGAGAGGGGGCTGGGGGAGAGAGAGAGGGGGGGGGAGAGAGAGGGGGCTGGGGGAGAGAGAGAGGGGGCTGGGGGAGAGAGAGGGGGCTGGGGGAGAGAGAGAGGGGGCTGGGGGAGAGACAGAGGGGGCTGGGGGAGAGAGAGAGGGGGCTGGGGGAGAGACAGAGGGGGGGGGGAGAGAGAGAGGGGGGGGGGGGGAGAGAGAGAGGGGGCTGGGGGAGAGAGAGAGGGGGGGGGAGAGAGAGAGGGGGCTGGGGGAGAGAGAGAGGGGGGGGGGGAGAGAGAGGGGGCTGGGGGAGAGAGAGAGGGGGGGGGGGAGAGAGAGGGGGCTGGGGGAGAGAGAGAGGGGGCTGGGGGAGAGAGAGAGGGGGCTGGGGGAGAGAGAGAGGGGGCTGGGGGAGAGACAGAGGGGGCTGGGGGAGAGAGAGAGGGGGCTGGGGGAGAGACAGAGGGGGGGGGGAGAGAGAGAGGGGGGGGAGAGAGAGGGGGCTGGGGGGGAGACAGAGGGGGGGGGGGAGACAGAGGGGGGGGGGAGAGAGAGGGGGGCTGGGGGGGAGACAGAGGGGGCTGGGGGGGAGAGAGAGGGGGGGGAGAGAGAGAGGGGGCTGGGGGGAGAGAGAGAGGGGGCTGGGGGGGAGAGAGAGGGGGCTGGGGGGGAGAGAGAGGGGGCTGGGGGAGAGAGAGAGGGGGCTGGGGGGGAGAGAGGGGGGGGGGAGAGAGAGAGGGGGCTGGGGGGGAGAGAGAGAGGGGGCTGGGGGGGAGAGAGAGGGGGGGCTGGGGGGGAGAGAGAGGGGGGGGGGAGAGAGAGAGGGGGCTGGGGGAGAGAGAGAGGGGGGGGAGAGAGAGAGGGGGCTGGGGGGGAGAGAGAGGGGGGGGGGGAGAGAGAGGGGGCTGGGGGGGAGAGAGAGGGGGCTGGGGGGAGACAGAGGGGGCTGGGGGGGAGACAGAGGGGGCTGGGGGGGAGAGAGAGGGGGCTGGGGGGGAGACAGAGGGGGCTGGGGGGGAGACAGGGGGGGGGGGAGAGAGAGGGGGCTGGGGGGGAGACAGAGGGGGGGGGGGAGAGAGAGGGGGGGCTGGGGGGGAGAGAGAGGGGGGGGGGGAGAGAGAGAGGGGGGGGGAGAGAGAGGGGGGGGGGGAGAGAGAGGGGGCTGGGGGGGAGACAGAGGGGGGGGGGGAGAGAGAGGGGGGGCTGGGGGGGAGAGAGAGGGGGGGGGGAGAGAGAGAGGGGGCTGGGGGAGAGAGAGAGGGGGGGGAGAGAGAGGGGGGGCTGGGGGGGAGACAGAGGGGGGGGGGAGAGAGAGGGGGGGCTGGGGGGGAGACAGAGGGGGGGGGGAGAGAGAGGGGGCTGGGGGGGAGACAGAGGGGGCTGGGGGGGAGAGAGAGGGGGCTGGGGGGGAGACAGAGGGGGCTGGGGGGGAGACAGAGGGGGCTGGGGGGGAGAGAGAGGGGGCTGGGGGGGAGACAGAGGGGGCTGGGGGGGAGACAGGGGGGGGGGGGAGAGAGAGGGGGCTGGGGGGGAGACAGAGGGGGGGGAGAGAGAGGGGGGGCTGGGGGGAGAGAGAGGGGGGGGGGAGAGAGAGAGGGGGCTGGGGGAGAGAGAGAGGGGGGGGGGGAGAGAGGGGGGGCTGGGGGGGAGACAGAGGGGGGGGGGAGAGAGAGGGGGGGCTGGGGGGGAGACAGAGGGGGGGGGGAGAGAGAGGGGGCTGGGGGGGAGACAGAGGGGGCTGGGGGGGAGAGAGAGGGGGCTGGGGGGGAGACAGAGGGGGCTGGGGGGAGAGAGAGGGGGCTGGGGGGGAGACAGAGGGGGGGGGAGAGAGAGAGAGAGGGGGCTGGGGGGGAGACAGAGGGGGGGGAGAGAGAGAGGGGGCTGGGGGGGAGACAGAGGGGGGGGGAGAGAGAGAGGGGGCTGGGGGGGAGACAGAGGGGGGGGGAGAGAGAGGGGGCTGGGGGGGAGACAGAGGGGGGGGGAGAGAGAGAGAGGGGGCTGGGGGGGAGACAGAGGGGGGGGGAGAGAGAGGGGGCTGGGGGGGAGACAGAGGGGGGGGGGAGAGAGAGAGAGAGGGGGCTGGGGGGGAGACAGAGGGGGGGGGGGAGAGAGAGGGGGCTGGGGGGGAGACAGAGGGGGGGGGGAGAGAGAGGGGGGGGGGGGAGACAGAGGGGGGGGGGGAGAGAGAGAGAGAGAGGGGGCTGGGGGGGAGACAGAGGGGGGGGGAGAGAGAGAGAGTCAGAGAGACATAGAAAGATAGAAGAATAAGATGAGATAGAGAGACAAAGAGAGGAAAGAAGAGACAGAAGAAGAGACAGAATAACAGCAAAGGAGAGAAGTTGGCAGTAGTTTGAGACTTGCTATAGGAGCTGATGCTGACACAGAGAGGTGGTGTGGGAGGCATGCAGGCCCTGAAAGAAGCTACCGGTCACAAGATGAATAGGAGACTATTCTTAGGACAAATCCTAAGCATCTGTTGATACATGTGGTTTGAGAGGGCCTTTTTACTTACTAAAATATGTAATAGTATTAAAATGTACATTTAGATTCATAGTCAAAGTCATAAATTATACTTCAGGGTATTAATACACGTTTCAAAATACCAAAATAAATCATATAAATAGGAATGATTGATTGCATCAATATATATGTACCTCATGTAAGAGTTCTCAGTGTTTGTAGTTTCCCCAGCTGTGTCTTGTTGTAGGCTCTCAACACCAGCATCCGCGACAGCCATATAACTAACACAACAGCTGTACAGATCATGGTGCTTGATAACATAATCTGGCATGTCGCATATAACCATATAGGTTTCATTCCAGCTCTTATGATTAAAAAAATGATTAATTCATGGATGACCTCAATGGGACCATCACATCTGCAGTACTACACTTCTGCCACCAGAAGACACTATTCTGCAGATAAAAGCACATGTCTTTACTGAATTGTCAACTGTCGGTTGAGAATCAACTTCACTTGTTTAACACAACCAGAAAGTCTATAAATTGTGTCACTCTGTACTCATGGCAACTGTGTACTGTTTAATGATCTGTGTGGTTGTGTTTTATAGGGGGGAGTGTGGAGCGACTGTTTCTACGGTTGCTGTTGCTACCCACTTTCATGGTGCCAGATCTCCCGTGAGCTCAAAAGACGAGCAGCAGTCTATGCCAATACCCCCCCCTCCTCCTCCTCGGCCCAATACATCGCTCTCACCTCCCTGCAGGGGGCGCACTTGATTTAGAAGAGGCAGGATCTGACAAATCAGCCTGGACCACATGGGCACAATTATATTATTGAACTAACTGGCTTCAAACTCCTACTCCTTAACTTGGTCCCCTCCCACATCTATGGTTGGTTATCACCCAACAGCCTACTACACCTTCTACCTTACGTTTGACCTCTATATGAACTGCAAACGACTATTGATTGGGTGGTTTTTGTATTTCTTTTTCCTTTTTATAATTATTTTTACGATTGCATACAAGAGGCAACACAGATATCAGCATATTTTGTAATGTTTTACAGTTTATACACTTCCCTATGGTTTTGACCATACTCATATTCACACATTCATACGCGCCACACAGACCGTCATCCCCTCATCCGCCTTCAGACACCCTCCCACTGCTCACACACACACTCTGGACGCACAAACACCCCCCCCCCCTCCACACACACACACACACTCACTCACACACACACACACACACACACACGGTTCCCTGCTCTCAGCCAGGTTTTCGAACATTGATCTTTCTATACTTAAATAGTATTTCATTTGACCCTTCCATAACTGTAATGGTGGGGCCTCGGAGCCCTACCAATCGTTTAAGATTAACTTTTTATACACCAAAGCGGAAAATATGATCATCCATCCAATGGGATATTTAAGTGGATCTCTATTTTGAAAAATGCATCTCATGCCTGTGAATTCAAATTTGATTCTACAAGTAGTGGTCATCCATTTTTGAATCTCTAACCTGCGGACCTTCTCACATTCCCATAAGGCATGTATAAGTGTTTCCTTGTGTATGCCACATTTGACACAGACAGGGGAGAAAGAGGCATCAAATGTATTTATTTTTGATCTTGTGTAATATATTCTTGTCTTGAGCTTGTATTGTATGAGCCGCAGATTTTCATTGGTGGTGATTGTGTTTTTGTATTTCTTGCCTTTTTCTAAAATTAAAAAAAAATCTGTATTGTCTGTGTTTTGTCAGTTTTCTTTGAAATGAGCAAGTGACAAGAGACAGAAAGTTTTGTTTGCATTCAGAAAACGGAACAGAAATACAGAAGGAATAGATTTACACAACTTTGACGTTTCTGTTTCAGTGTGACCAGTCTTATTCATGTCATCAGGAAGTAGTCTGTCAAGTTTGAGTGACTTAATATGATGAAAGAATAGAAAAGAGTAAAAAAAAAAAAAAAAGCACATTAGAACAGGTTTTCCAAATACTAGTTCCCAGTATGCAACGAGTCACATGGAATGCTACCTGTCCGGGGAAACTTGGCTTTCTTTTTGTCACCATCTGACAAATCATTAGTACTGTCTCTACAACCCAAGGTCAAAGGATGTTTCCACAGCCCTGGGCTCTCGGCCAAGATTTTCTGCCATCACCAGAGCAAACATATCTGTAATAGGAGCCGATTATTTTCCTTTACCATCTGTCTGGACCACAGACATATAGATAAGGGTGATGGTGGTAGCTTAGCAACGATGCTAAGACCCTCTCTATATTTCAAAGAAACACCCTTTTTATAAACAACTTACAAAATATTTTATGT
Organism: Hypomesus nipponensis; assembly: GCF_054491055.1. Classification (NCBI taxonomy): domain Eukaryota; kingdom Metazoa; phylum Chordata; class Actinopteri; order Osmeriformes; family Osmeridae; genus Hypomesus; species Hypomesus nipponensis. The sequence goes on from NC_140385.1 coordinate 6,001,172, forward strand.
TATTGACATATTTGACTGAAGCAGTGTGTTGGATGGTGATGATGTCATGCCTGCATGTAAAAAGGTTGAAGCTTTGGCCATAAAACTAAAGTCTAGATGAAGTAATTAGGTTTCTAGCAAAAGATCATCACAGCCTTCCGCTAGAAAAAGTCCAATAAGGACAACCTAAGTATTAGTGGTATAGTTCTGTACAGATCTGAGTCCTATGACAGGATACATCCTCGTACTGTGTCACCTTTGTCACAAAAATCACCTTTGGAGTCAGACATCGACAGTTCTTTGACAGTTGTGACAATGAGGAACATTTCCTAGAGGGATGTGAGGTGAGGTACACAAGATAGCACTGAGTTTCTGGGGAAATACATGTGAAAATGAAGTGTGCAGGGCAGGGATGATCTGAGAGTCGAATGTATTCTTTAAATAAAAACTGGTTGAACCAGATAAATACCAGTCTGGGTATGAGGTAAACCAGTGAGTCAGCCTAAAAGTTTCTCATTCTATAAAACAGCACCCTTCAGTGTCCTGGGTTCAGTGTCTTCCCTTCTGGACTCTTCTCTCCAGCTTCTCAGGAAAATACACAGGTATGAAATTGTATGAAGTCTTAAAGCAAGGGACTGCAGGCATGTAGAACTTTCTTGTGGAGTTTTGCTTACATGTTTTGATGAGAATATACATGAAACAGCTGTCTCTTCCTGCTCCATGTGTAAGACTATAGCTTCAGCATGAACTGTAGCAACTACTACCTACTACATAAGTACTGATAAGGGCCGGGTTTCCCTTAGCGTTAAGAGCTTCTTAACGAATCTGGGAAACCTAGCCAAGGTCATTTTGAATAACTGTTGTTAACTAAGACGCTGTTACAATTGCACTTGTTGAGTGACATTTTGTGGTGACACCTTACAGTAGGCTGCAGTAGCTATGATGTAACTAGCAATATGTGTTGTAAAAACATAAGTACACAGGAATTGCTGTTAAGTGTTAGTGGTACTGCTTGCTAATTGTGATAGAAGACCCAGTATGGAGGAGGGGTATAGGGGGGAAGTGGATGTTGTAAAGGGGCAGTTGAAGTAGTAATAGATCCCTGTCAACACTCAATGACCCCCCCCCCCCACACACACACACACACGGTCTGTACTTCCTCAAACCAAGACTCAATTGTGTAATATCTTAAGGTATTGCAAACATGTAGCATTTCCTATGTAACTACTATGCTGTTACTCTTTGTAGTTATATATTTAATATAACCTTAATGTTAATTTTCCCAAATGTATCATTCTTTAAAAAATTGTAAACTTATTTGCAGGCAAGGAATACATTCATGACATTATTATTAATTGTTATTCACACAATTGTTTAAAGTACTAATAATGTACTGTAATGTTGCCATCATCAAAGATGTGGTATGTATGCCATGACAGTTTGAAATGATATCTGAACTGGTTGTTGGTCGCCTGTCTTACTGTTATAACTTGACTCCACAGATTCATCACTTCAACATGACTACTACAAAGATGGTCATTCAACAGCCCCAGGCATTCGCCTTGGCAACGACATCCAACCAATGGAGCTCAGGCATCTGTGACTGCACTAAAGAAATGTCATCTTGTAAGTTCAACCTTGTGGAAGTGTATACACACCTGTGTGAGCGTGTGTGTGTATGTGAGCGTGTGTGTGTGTGTCTAAGCTGTATGCACAAAGGGGCAAGCGTTTGTTTGAAACAGAGAAAGAACAAATAACAAAGACAAAATAACAGCTCAACAATAACAATAAAAAAGACCTAACATGAAACTCATGAAACTTTTCTCCCCAGGCTGTTTTGCGTTTTGGTGCTTCCCTTGCTTTGCATGTATCACAGCGAAGGAAGCAGGAGAGTGTCTGTGTCTGCCGCTGCTTGACTGGTTCGGAGCGATCCCTCCAGCCACCATGTCTCTGAGAGCTTCTCTACGCCATCGCTACGGCATCGAGGTGGGGACAAACAGAACACACACACCTCAATTCATGTCTTTCTGCTTTCTTCCTTCACACTTACATTGAGATTGTTTGTCACGCAGTAGCACCCCTACGCCGTGATTTGACATGAATTGTGTTATTTTTATTCATCTACTTGTGTACCTCATATATATTTTCATGTGGATGGTGTCTTTCTCCTGGTCTTTGGCATTTCACTTACCTTTCATCTGACCCGGAACCAACCAAACCTGTTCCACTAAGCTTTCAAATATAAAGGAGCCTCGCCCACGTCCATAGATAACACACAAGTTTTGTAAGATCTGTTTGTTTGACTGGAAGACTTGGGTCAGAGAAGGGCTCTGAAACATCATTTTCTCTATTTGGTCACCCACAAAGTTTCCGCTCATTGTTCTTAAACAATACATCAGGGTTGTCGATACTGGTTGTAAAGGAATTGTCTGTAAGACTCTCTCTTTCTCTTTCTCCCTCTCTCTTTCTCTCTCTCTTTCTATCTCTCTCTTTCTTTCTCTCTCTTTCTTACTCACACACACAAACACTCTCCTTTCTCTTTATCTCACTCACTCTCTATCTTTCTCTCGCTCTCTTCTTATCTCTCTAACCCTTCTCTCTCTTTCTTTCAGGGCACCCTATGTAATGACTGTCTGTACTCCGTCTTCTGTGGGCCCTGTGCCTGGTGTCAAATGTCTCGAGAGATGAAGACCAGAGTGCAACCCATCACCCTCATCAATACGCGGCCTCACTAAGGACCTGGTCGTCATTATCATCATCATCATCTTCATCATCATAAACACAGAAGCTAGATAGCCTTTACACACTGCCCTATCTGTTACCACTGGTTCAGTGTCATCTCCACTGGTAACCATGACACATCTCACACACACTGTCATCATGACACACACTGTCGTCATCACACGCACTGCCAACGTCAGGACTCACATCTCACATGTGGCGGATCTCTGATCAGCTGGGTCTGGTGTGTCTCTTTCCTCCAGTCACACTGTCACGCCGCACTGATCGTAGACAGATCCTGTATCCTGATGCGCACCTGTCCAGCCCATTCCCATCGATTCCTGTCTAGTCCTGTGTAGCCTAACCTAGCCCTTCAACATCGATATTTTACTAATGAGCTGTTCTGGTAATTATTCAGTTGGATAATGTATCCATTATCTTTGCTTCCATGCTCTGCTGATACTGTTACAGTAAAACTCTGCATTTAGAATAAAACCTTTGTGAAAATATTGAATATTGTTGAAGCAGATATAGATTTAACACAAAGACTTTAACCTAGAAGAAATATTTTGCTGATGCTTGCCCCATCCATTGGTACTCTTTGGTCTATGTAAAATACACTTCTGTAAACATTTTCAAATAACAAATCACTCATCCAGAAAGCCTCTTATTAAAAAACATTACAGTACCACTATGTTTAATATATTTATTCCTGTACATCATTTATTGTAATAAAATATATGTGTATGAGACTTATGCCTTTTCTCCATGAGGTAAAACAATCTAAGGTAGTACAATCCCATGCAAATCACACTCATGCAAATGAACACCGTTCCAGTCACAGTTCCTCCATTCTGCTGAAGGTTTAATGTTGAGCCAGCTTAGTAACTGATGCTCCCACACTCTGGTTCAGGTGAGTGACCAGGTGAGTGACCAGGTGAGTGACCAGGTGAGTGACCAGGTGAGTGCCTTCTGTTCCACAACTAGAAAACTCACATAGACAAATGAGAGTTACTGCATGGACTATCATGTGAAACAGGGTTAATGTAGCGAGAGAGAGAGAGAGAGAGAGAGAGAGAGAGAGAGAGAGAGAGAGAGAGAGAGAGAGAGAGAGAGAGAGAGAGAGGGAAATAGGGTGAAAGTGAGTCAGAGAGAGATTGAAAGATAGAAGAATAAGATGAGATAGAGAGACTGAAAGAAAGGAATGAAAAGACAGAAGAAGAGAGAAAATGACAGTAAAGGAGAACAGTTGGCAATAGTATGAGACTTGCTATAGGAGCTGATGCTGAACCAGAGAGGAGGTGTGGGAGGCATGCAGGCCCTGAAAGAAGCTACCGGTCACGAGATGAATAGGAGACTATTCTTAGGACAAATCCTGTGCATCTGTTGATACATGTGGTTTGAGAGGGCCTTTTTACTTACTAAAATATGTAATAATATTAAAATGTCCAGATTAATAGTCACAGTCATATATTATACTTCAGTGTATTCATACAAGTTTCAATCAAAACAAACAAAGACTAACACAGCCAGACGACTATAAATTGTGTCACTCTGTACCCATTGCAACTGTGTAGCCCACTGTATAATGATCTGTGTGGTTGTGTTTTATAGGGGGGAGTGTGGAGCGACTGTTTCTACGGTTGCTGTTGCTACCCACTTTCATGGTGCCAGATCTCCCGTGAGCTCAAAAGACGAGCAGCAGTCTATACCACTAACTCTCCCTCCTCCTCGGACCGATACATCGCTTTCAACTTCCTGCAGGGGGCGCACTTGATTTAGAAGAGGCATCATCCGACAAATGAGCCTGGACCACATGGGCTCAATTATGTCATTTAATTAATTAGTTTTAAACTCCTACTCCTTAACTTGGTCCCCTCCCACATCTATGGTTGGTTATCACCCACCTCATGTTTGACCTCATATGAACTGCAAACAGCTGTGGATTGGGTAGATTTTGTATTTCTTGACTTCATGTAGCCTACAATTCTCAAATTTGTGTTGTCTGTGTTTTGTCCGTTGGGGGAGGGGGGGGGTGTGTGTTGTGTTTTGGGCTAATGCTACTGTGTTCTCGGCTAATGCTGTTGTGTTCTCGGCTGATGATGTGGTGTGAACCAATTTGGTTGGGTTGTCACTTAATGTTGTGTTGTTGTAAGTAGGCCTAGTTGATTGTTTTTTTTTATGTAGCGTTTTTATACATGTTTTGTTTTTGTTAATGTCGTTGTGTTAATGTTATTTTTTTTCCTTCTTTAATGTTGTTTTGTTGTGCACCCGTGGGCCAGCGTAGGTTTGAAACTTAATCATCGCTTGAAATCTTGAAATCATAGCTTCAACATGACTTCAAAAATGGTCATTCAACAGCCCCAGGCATTCGCCACGGTAACGACATCCAATCAATGGAGCTCAGACATCTGTGACTGCACTAAAGACATGAAATCTTGTAAGCTTTACCTTGTGGAAATGTATACACACGTGTGTGAGCGTGTGTCTAAGCTGTATGCACAAAGGTTCGAGCGTATGTTTGAAACAGAGAAAGAAAAAATAAAGAAAGAATAACAGTAAAAAACTAACTAACGTGAAACTCATGAAACCTTTACCCCCCAGGCTGTTTGGCGTTTTGGTGCTTGCCTTGCTTTACATGCATCACAGCGAAGGAAGCAGGAGAGTGTCTGTGTCTTCCGATGCTTAACTGCTTTGGGCTTATCCCCCCCGCCACCATGTCCCTGAGAGCTTCTCTACGCTACCGCTACGGTATCAAGGTAGGGACAAACAGAACACACACGCCTCGATTCATGTGTTTTCGTTTTCTTCCTTCACACTTGAGATTGTTTGTCACCCAGTATAGCACCCCTACGCCGTGATTTGACGTGAATTGTGTTATTTTTATTTATCTACTTGTGTACCTCATATACATTTTCATGTGGATGGTGTCTTTCTCCTGGTCTAAGGCATTTCACTTACCTTTCATCTGACCCAGAGCCAACCAACCTGTTCCACTAAGCTTTCGAATATAAAGGAGCCTTGCCCACGTCCATAGATAACACACAGGTTTTGTAAGATCTGTTTGTTTGACTGGAAGTAAGAGAAGGGCTCTGAAACATCATTTTCTCTATTTGTCAATGGTCACCCACCTAGTTTCTGCTCATTATCCTTAAACAATGCATCAGGGTTGTCGGTACGGGTTGTAAAGGAATTGTCTGTAAAACTCTGCCTTGTTCTCTCTCTCTCTTTCTCTCTCACTCACTCACTCACTCACTCACTCACTCACTCACTCACTCACTCACTCACTCACTCACTCACTATCACACACACACACACACACAACACTCCTCTCTCTCACTCACTCTCTCTCTCTTTCTTTCAGGGCACCCTATGTAATGACTGTGTGTTCTCCTTCTTCTGTGGGCCCTGTGCCTGGTGTCAAATGTCTAAGGAGATGAAGACCAGAGTGCAACCCATCACTCTCACCTCCCTGCAGGGGGCGCACTTGATATAGAAGAGGCAGGATCTGACAAATGAGCCTGGACCACATGGGCTCAATTATATCAGTTAATTAATTAGCCTTTAACTCCTTAACTTGGTCCCCTCCCACATTTATGGTTGGTTTTATCACCCACGTCTGTACAACGCATTCTACCTCACGTTTGACCTCATATGAAATGTAAACAACTGTTGATTGGGTCGTTTTTGTATTTCTTGACCTCATCAAGTGTAAGTGAGAGTATAAAAAAGTACATTAGAACAGGTTTTCCTAATAGTTAATTCTGTAGCTGGCTGGCAATAATGTGAATAAACAGGTTTTTTTTTCTCCACACTGACTGGCTACATTAGGTTAGCCAAGTGCTGACCACTGGGAGGGAAACCCCTGGGTACCTAACGATGTTGGGGGTGAGGTGTTCAGAATAGCCAAAGGAGCAGCAGTGTTTACATTCAAATGTTTCACAAGATTAGTACGAGCTAGCATGTACAGTCGTCAACACCATGCAAGCATGAAAAACTCAACCATCGTGCATGGCGTCTTCTTCTAATTACAAAATCCCAAACATATGACTCCCTAGCTGAGCCACTGAGTGGTTGGCAGCAGTCTGTCTTACTGCAACAGCAGGATTAGTTGATCGGGCATGCATGATGATTTACTTTTTATCAAGTGGTACCTGACGCTTAAAATATAAAATATGACTAGCTTATCAGTATTACAGTCCAATAGCTCAGCTTACATGAAAAGGACTGTGAAATTAGGTAAACTTTGTCTGGTTTTGTCTTACCACTTATTAGTGAATTAAGCTTTACTGCTAGTTCCCAGTATGTGACGAGTGACGTGGAATGCTACCTGTCCAGGTGAACCTAGGCTGTCCAGCCCTGTGCTCTTGGCCAAGATTTTCTGCCATCACCAAAGCAAACGTATTTCTAATAGGAGCCAATTATTTTCCTTTACCATCTGTATGGACAACGGACATAAATATATATATATATATATATATATACCTTATATATATATATATATATATATATATATATATATATATATATATATATATATATATTTACCTTATATATATATATATATATATATATATATATATATATATATATATATATAAAGGTAAACACATGCCCTCCCATTTGGTGGTAGCTTAGCAACCTTGCTAAGACCCTCCGTCTATTTCAAAGAATCTCCCTTTTACAAACATCTTACTAAATATTTAATTGACATATTTAATTGACATGGTTGTGACGATGAGGAACACCCCCAACAGAGATGTGAGGTGAGGTACACAAGATAGCACTGAGCTTCTGGGGAGATACATGTGGAAATGAAGTGTGCAGGGCAGGGATGATCTGAGAGTCGAATGTATTCTTTTAATAAAAACTGGATGAACCAGATGAATGAGAGGTTAACCAGTGTTTCAGCCTGAGAGTTTCTCATTCTATAAAACAGCACCCTTCAGTGTCCTGGGTTCAGTGTCTTCCCTTCTGGACTCTTCTCTCCAGCTTCTCAGGAAAATACACAGGTATGAAATTGTATGAAGTCTTAAAGCAAGGGACTGCAGGCATGTAGAACTTTCTTGTGGAGTTTTGCTTACATGTTTTGATGAGAATATACATGAAACAGCTGTCTCTTCCTGTTCCATGTGTAAGACTATAGCTTCAGCATGAACTGTAGCAACTACTACATAACTACTGATAAGTTCATTTTGAATAACTTGTTAACTATGACGCTGTTACAATTACACTTGTCGAGTGACATTTTGTGGTGACACTCTACAGTAGGCTGCAGTAGCTATGATGTAACTAGCAATATGTGTTGTAAAAATTGCTTTGTCATTAAATGTTAAGTGTTAATGGTACTGCTTGCTAATTGTGTTAGAAGACACATTATGGAGGAGGGGTATAGGGGGGAAGTGGATGTTGTAAAGGGGCAGTTGAAGCAGTAATAGATCCCTGTCAACACTCATTGACCCCCCCCCCACACACACACACACACACAGTCTTGTGTAATAAGACTCACTTGTGTAATAACTTAAGGTATAGCAAACATGTAGCATTTCCTATGTAATTATTATGTTACTATAAGTATTGCTATGTAGTTATTTATTTCATGTAACCTTAATGTAAAGTGTTCCCAAATGTATCATTCTCTCAAAAATTGTCAACATATTTGCAGGAAAGGAATACATTCATGACATTATTATCAATTGTTATTCACATAATTGTTTAAAGTACTAATAATGTACTGTAATGTTGCCATCATCAAAGATGCGGTATGTATGGTTGTTGGTCACCTGTCATACTGTTATAACTTGACTCCACAGAATCATCGCTTCAACATGACTACTACAAAGATGGTCATTCAACAGCCCCAGGCATTTGCCTTGGCAACGACATCCAACCAATGGAGCTCAGGCATCTGTGACTGCACTAAAGAAATGTCATCTTGTAAGTTTAACCTAGTGGAAGTGTATACACACCTGTGTGAGTGTGTGTCTGTGTGTGTGTGTGTGTGTCTAAGCTGTATGCACAAAGGGGCAAGCGTATGTTTGAAACAGAGAAAGAACAAATAACAAAGACAAAATAACAGCTCAACAATAACAATAAAAAAGACCTAACATGAAACTCATGAAACTTTCCTCCCCAGGCTGTTTTGCGTTTTGGTGCTTCCCTTGCTTTGCATGTATCACAGCGAAGGAAGCAGGAGAGTGTCTGTGTCTGCCGCTGCTTGACTGGTTCGGAGCGATCCCTCCAGCCACCATGTCTCTGAGAGCTTCTCTACGCCATCGCTACGGCATCGAGGTGAGGACAAACAGAACACACACACTTAAATTCATGTCTTTCTGCTTTCTTCCTTCACACTTACATTGAGATTGTTTGTCACGCAGTAGCAGTCCTACACCGTGATTTGACATGAATTGTGTTATTTTTATTCATCTACTTGTGTACCTCATATATATTTTCATGTGGATGGTGTCTTTCTCCTGGTCTTTGGCATTTCACTTACCTTTCATCTGACCCGGAACCAACCAAACCTGTTCCACTAAGCTTTCGAATATAAAGGAGCCTTGCCCACGTCCATAGATAACACACAAGTTTTGTAAGATCTGTTTGTTTGACTGGAAGACTTGGGTCAGAGAAGGGCTCTGAAACATCATTTTCTCTATTTGGTCACCCACAAAGTTTCCGCTCATTGTTCTTAAACAATTCATCACGGTTGTTGATACGGAATATAAGAAATTGTATAACTATCTCTCTTGTTCTCTTTCTCTCCCGCTTTCTCCCTCTCACTCTCACTCTCTCTCTCACACACACAAACATTTTCCTCTCTCTTTCTTTTTCTCTCTCTATAACCCTCCTGCTCTCTCTTTCAGGGCACCCTATGTAATGACTGTCTGTACTCCGTCTTCTGTGGGCCCTGTGCCTGGTGTCAAATGTCTCGAGAGATGAAGACCAGAGGGTAACCCATCACCCTCATCAATACGCGGCCTCACTAAGGACCTGGTCGTCATCATCATCATCTTCATCATCATAAACACAGAAGCTAGATAGCCTTTACACACTGCCCTATCTGTTACCACTGGTTCAGTGTCATCTCCACTGGTAACCATGACACATCTCACACACACTGTCATCATGACACACACTGTCGTCATCACACGCACTGCCAACGTCAGGACTCACATCTCACATGTGGCGGATCTCTGATCAGCTGGGTCTGGTGTGTCTCTTTCCTCCAGTCACACTGTCAGGCCGCACTGATCGTAGACAGATCCTGTATCCTGATGCGCACCTGTCCAGCCTATTCCCATCGATTCCTGACTAGTCCTGTGTAGCCTAACCTAGCCCTTCAACATCGATATTTTACTAATGAGCTGTTCTGGTAATTATTCAGTTGGATAATGTATCCATTATCTTTGCTTCCATGCTCGGCTGGTACTGTTTATGCTTTGCATTTACAATTAAACATCTGTTTCAATATTGAATATTTTTGAAGCAGATACATATAGATTTATCACAAAGACCCAGAAGACATCTTTTTCACATGCTTGCCCCATCCGTTGGTTCTCTTTGGTCTAAGTAAAATACACTACTGTAAACATTTTCCAATAACAAATCACTCATCCAAAAAGCCTCTTATTAAAAAACAGTACCACTATGTTTAATATACTTATTAACGTACGTACATCATTTATGGTAATAAAATATATCTGTATGAGACTTTTGCCTGTCTTCTTTAAAACAATCTAAGGTAGTACAATCCCATGCAAACCACACTCATGCAAATGAACACCGTTCCAGTCACAGTTCCTCCATTCTGCTGAAGGTTTAATGTTGAGCCAGCTTAGTAACTGATGCTCCCACACTCTGGTTCAGGTGAGTGACCAGGTGAGTGACCAGGTGAGTGACCAGGTGAGTGCCTTCTGTTCCATAACTAGAAAACTCACATAGACAAATGAGAGTTACTGCATGGACTATCATGTGAATTGTGGTTGATGTATTTCAGTTAGTGCTGGTATGAAGGCACTTTGAACGTGTGCATTCAAGGGAATGGTATACACTGTATGTAGGTTTGGAACAGACGACAAACAAATTGATCCATCAGGGAATGTGTGCAATATGAAGGTAATGGATGTGGGCTGGACTGATTGTTGTCAGTTACATACAAAGGCTCTTTGGTGCCATGTCAACTTACAGAACAACTGGAGGAAGTCAGATCATGAGAAAACAAATGTGCCAAAGCCATTTCCTACGCTTCAGTCCAAGGTCGAACGTCAATTTGGCGCCATTGGAAGAAACGTGTTGTTGTTGAATAAATCCCATGTATTTTTCTGTTGGATAGAAACCATGGCAACCAATGTCATCATAAACCACCAGCCCCCCCAGCCCCCACCCCAGGCTATTCTAGCAGTCCAGACCAACCAGTGGAGTACAGGAATCTGTGGATGCTTTGATGATCTGCAAGTCTGTGAGTCTACTTACAAGTTTGTCAGCTACTCCGGTTACATTTGAAAGTGTAATTTTAAATCAGTTTTCAGACTGGAAAATCAAATCAAGAGTATGGGTACCTCATGTTTTGTTTCTTGGTTTGACAGTAATTAGGAATTGTTAATCTCTTTATTTTGTGTCATATTTGTAGACTTGCTGTACTGTGAATTCTGCCTCAGTCAATATGATCACGGTTTATACTGTTATAAAGAGTGAGGTAAGGCTTTGTTTTATATCTGTCCTCATCAATCTCTTCCCTGAACTTCTCAGGCTGCTTTGCCTACTGGTGCTTCCCGTGTTTCGCCTGCACCACTGCCTCTGAGTTCGGAGAGTGTTTCTGTCTCCCCCTGCTGGACGTGGGATGCGGCGGCATGCAGATGCTGGGGCTACCCAGCTGCACTCCGCCCGTCTCCATGTCCATGAGGGTGGCGGTGCGCAACCGCTACGGCATTCAGGTGGGTCCAAAAGTGGTGTGACTGTTTGCCCAAAGTTTATTTTTATTTTTTTACAAAGGTATAAATGAAGTTGTAATTTCTTCTCCAGGGGGACATGACAGACGACTGCGTCTACGCCACCTTCTGTAACGTGTGCTCCTGGTGTCAGATGGCCAGGGAAATAAAGAGACGCAGCCAGCCGTTCACCCTCATCAACGCCCAGCCCACAGTGTTGGCCCAGACCCAAGCCCAGGCCCAGGCCATGATGGTGGCAGCCTCTCCCCAGACAGGGGTCATCTCCAGCCAGCCTCACATCTCCCCCGCCAGCCCCCAGGCCCTCATGACCACCAGGTTCATGTAATTTCTGACATCACAAAGATTTTTTATTCGGCTATTATGTGACTTGGTCCTGTTGCTTTATGTTTCATTTCTTAGTGCTTTATTGTCCCCCAAAGAGTTGTAAAGTTTGTTATAGTGTGTGGTTTATTGGAGCAGAGAAAATACAGTCTGTGTGTTGCTCAGAATCCCTCTTTTGTGTTATGTACTGTATGTATGAGAATATGTGTGTGTGTGTGTGTGTGTGTGTGCGTGGGTGCGTGTGTGTGTGCGCGTGTGTGTGTGCGTGTGTGTGTGTGTGTGTGTGTGCGTGTGTGTGTGCGCGTGTGTGTGTGCGTGCGTGTGTGTGTGTGTGTGAGGGTGGGGGAATTTCGTTTTCAAAACAGAAGGCTCTCTCATAGCACCAACCTAACACTAGCCTCTAGAATTCAGTGACCTTACATCTCAGTCGTCTATGAAAAGACAATGACGAAAACATTTTCACACCTTTTTTGAAAAAAAAAATCTTACCGTTACGAGTTACCCTTCATAAATCTGTTAAAGCGAGAAGCATGGAAATAAAGTGTATCACATTTAACGATCAAGTCTGAACTCTCTTGATATTCCAGTCACCTGCCTGTTTGTTGCTTCAACAACACAACTGAGCAATGAACTCCCCCAAAGTAGAGCACATCCAAAGTGATTATGGGCTACGTGTCGTAACCATGGCGATGCGTGTATGGCTCACTGGAATCTTTTCGCAGAGGTTGATTTGTTGAAGCCGTAAAACGTACAATGCTGCATAGAAACATCGTTTAGCACAAATGAATCAGTGCATTTCAATCTGATGCAACTGAAGAATAAAGTTAGCATTAAAATGATTCATAAAAAGGAGGGTTTGTTTATTTTTGAATTACTGATGTCACACTTTCTCAAGGAAGTGCAGATGATAAGACCAGGTGTTCTGATTCGCCCTTGGCTTCCAGCTTCTACCACCTTTTTATTACCAAGGCAACGGTAAGGCACCTGTCCATGACAGCCACAATCCAACATGGGCTCATTGACCTCTAGGATCACTCCAGGGTCATGACCTTCTACTTACAATGACCCTTTTCAATAGCTGGGACCTTCGTTTGCACAGCCCTCTCAGTCTGCAGACTGCATGCCTCGACGAATGTTCCTGGACAAACAACATCAAATTAAAGGGTTTTATTTGTACTCGTTATTATGATTCACTGACATGTTAGATGGCTGATGATGTCTGTGGATGGGAAGCCTTGCCACAAGAAAAGAAATGTAATGGGAAACAAGGACAACTTACACTTTAGAACAGTGGAAATACAGTCGGGTTGATTCCAAAAACATAATGTGTTGTTCTCTCCATATTGTTAAAACCATGCCAGATATCTACAGCTGCCATCTAGATTTAGCTTATTAGAACCCTCTCCTGGGTCAGTGTTCTGAAGTTCCACCTTGGGAGAACAATGTGTTCTGTGTCTTGCACTGAAACAGCTCGAGTGTTCCAAAATGTGTCCCCAAAAAACAGGGATTAAGGTCAGATGGACAACAAAACCGTTCTCCACCAACAGCCCAGAACGTCCTCCTCTATCCAACCAGTGTGCAGCACGCCACCTTCCACACCAGGTCTTCCAGTATCTTCCGCAAGGAAACAGCCCAGCCATACACACATACAGGGACTGACTGCCCTATGTGCAACTGGTCACAGTGAGTTGGTTGTGTGGAGTTGATTGTTTTTTTGTTACTGCCTTTTCCGAACGATGTGTTGTTCACAATCCCGTCTGCTGTGGCTGGGGGGGACTGGGGACAGGGCAGAGCAGTGAAAGAGGCTCAACCCGCAGAATATGTCGAGATTTCGCTGTTGTCGGAGAAATGCACAGCGTGAGTGATGGGCAGGAGAAGCTGGTCAATGCTCCCGGTTCAGGGTCAGTCCTGTGCTGAAGCTGTGAGAGCCATGTGCTCCTTGTGCTACATGACATCGATGCTGCTGTCGAGTGTTATGGAAAATGATAAATGGACGGCATTTATATATTTATAGCGCTTTTCTCTTAGCGGCACTCAAGGCGCTGTGCAATGTTTGCCTCTCATTCACCCATTCATACTCACACTCACACATACAGACGGCAGCGAGCTGCCATGCAAGGTGCCGGCCTGCCCATCGGGAGAAACTTGGGGTTCAGAGTCTGGCTCAAGGATACTTTGTTACATAGCCTGGGAGGAGTCGGGGATCGAACCGCCAACCCTGCGATGAACAGACAACCCTCTCTACCCCCAGCCGCCCCAGTAAGTGTTGTAAAATGAGTGTTGTTAAACAGCGTACGGCAAACCTCCCAGGTCAAGTCGACCCTGTGTAACTCGTCACCTGTGACAGAAGGCCACCATGGCAACGTGGTGCTGGTCAGGTCCTGCTCCACTGACCGGGGCTGTCAGGGGATCCAGCCTGCTGAGATCAATGACAGGAGGGCCTCACCTCGATGGCTGCTCACAAGACGTTCTGTGTGAGAGAAGACAACAGGAAGTTAAAGAGACTTCTTGTATCTGCCCAGCATCTACCACATCCTGTCTGGTTGACAAATTGCTCACTTGGCCTTGGCGTCAAATTATTAGTCAGTCACGCCCTGCAGGCTTACAATTTGCAAAGACATCGCGTGGTAACCTCGATGTTCTGTTTAAGGATTCAGACATTTCAATAGCAGCCCACACTGCTGAATGTGTTGACTGAAAAGTCATGTTCCTTTTTGGTGAGAAGCCATAATAGAGTGAATCTACAACAACGCCCCATGATTACAGTGCATATACCATGGGATCAGTTTCCAAAAACAAGTTGGATGTCCAAAAATGAGGCCCTCCCTTCCTACATAACAGCCCTGATCCCCTGTTTTTGGAGTTTATGGTTTGTGATTGCGTAATCCCCCAGATACCTGGCCATGTGCCAGATGCATAGGCTGAAATGGTGAGATTGGGAGTTTTGTACGGCAGATTAAGGACAATGAGTCCACACACAAAACTCAATGTCCATTTAATGTTATCTCGTCCCCCCTCAAACGTTCCGCATGCTAACTTAAAAAATGCATACAGAAAATCAAACAATTGATATTGTATGCTTTTCAAAATATATGCAGTATCAGTGAGAGAAAGTACATTTTGTCTGATTGGTATTTTTCTTGTTTATTCCCCAGAAAAAAAAACATGGCCGCACGTCGAGCAGCGCTGTCCAAAGTCCATCTCTTCCTCCTCTGGCTCCTCCTCCTGGGCGTGGGTTGCCATGGCGGCAGGGTGCTGGTGGTCCCGGAAGACGGCAGTCACTGGGTCAACATGGAGGTGATCCTGCGAGAGCTCCACTCCAGGGGTCACAACCTCACCGTGGTGCGTTCCGCCAAGAGCTGGTACATCCCCCAGAACTCCCCTCTCTACGGTTCCGTCACGATCGCCCCTCAAGACGCAGACGAGAGCGGGGGCGGCGGGCACGTCGGGCCCGATTTCTACGCCGTCTTGATGCGGCGCTCGCTGGACCTGCGCCGGATGACCCCCGTGCGGCGCTTCCTGGAGCAGCAGAGGGACGTGGCGGCCATGTTGGTCATGTTCCACGGCACGGCGCTGCGGATGATCTCCGCCATCTTGCAGGACTCCCTCCTGACCTCCAGACTCAGGGCGTCAGAGTTCGACCTGGTGCTGACCGACCCCGCCTTCCCTTCGGGCGTGCTGCTGGCCCACTACCTGGGCTTGCCCATGGTCTACAACGTCCGCTGGCTCAACGCGGGAGAGGCCCACATGGCCGTGGCCCCCACCCCCCCGTCCTACGTCCCCATGTACAACTCCCTGTTCTCCGACAGGATGGACTTCCTGCAGAGGACGGAGAACGCGCTCCGCCATGTGGCCAGCCTGCTCCAAGAGCGCCTGGTCATCCTTCCCCTGTACGCCCGCCTGCTCCGACAACACTTCCCCCCCGGGGCCGACCTGCTTTCCATGCAGCGCTCGGCCGACGTCTGGCTGATGAGGGTGGACTTTGTCTTGGAGTTCCCGCGGCCCACCATGCCCAACGTGGTGTACGTGGGGGGGTTTCAGTGTGGCCGGCCGCAGCCTCTCACTGCGGAGCTGGAGGGCTTCGTGCAGGGCTCCGGCGAGGCCGGTGTGGTGGTCATGTCTCTGGGCACACTCGTGTCGGCTCTGCCCATGGAGATAACGGAGGCCATTGCCACGGCCTTCTCCCAGCTTCCCCAGAGGGTGGTGTGGAGGTACCTGGGCCCGAGGCCCACTTCTCTGGGCAACAACACACTGCTCCTGGACTGGCTCCCCCAAAACGACCTCCTCGGACACCCCAAAACCCAGGTCTTTGTGGCCCATGGAGGCACCAACGGCCTGTATGAGGCCATCTACCACGGGGTGCCTATCCTAGGCCTGCCCCTCCTCTTTGACCAGTTTGACAACCTGCTGCGCCTGCAGGTGCGGGGGGCGGCGAGGGTGCTGGAGGCCGCCAGCCTGACCTCCGACGACTTCCTGGTGGCCCTCAGAGACGTGCTGGAGAACCCCTCCTACCGCCACAGCATGCAGAGGCTCTCCCGCCTGCACCGCGACATGCCCGTGTCCCCGCTCGCCAGCGCCACCTTCTGGATTGAGTATGTGATGAGGAACAAGGGAGCGGCCCACCTCCGCTCACAGGCCTCCAGCCTGGCCTGGTTCTCTTACCACAGCCTGGATGTGGCAGTGCTGTTCCTGGCCCTTGGCGGGGCCTCCCTCTGGGCAGCCCTCTCAGTCTGCAGACTGCTCTGCTGCTACAAATGCTCCAGGAACAAGACCAAGCTGGATTGATGAGATATTTTGATCTAGCGATAGGATGTATGTTCGTTTTAGTTTAGATCATGTGTACACTTGAATTCCTGTCTACATATAACATAAATAGTTTGAGTGAAATATAATAGTTTGATTTTATTTTTCCATGTATTTTATAATGAGTATAAAATGTAACAAACAGTAATTAAAATATTCAATTCAATGTAAACATTTGGTTTCCATTAAAATGTTATCCTTCCAAAAACAAAACCTTTATAGTTCCACACCTAAATCCTCATCAGTCATCTGGTGACATTTCAAAGAAAAGAAACGAGATGAGAACGATTAGACCCTTCTCTCTCTGAAATCATGTGGTAAAAATACAACCCGGCATCATTGTCTTAACACACCTAATCTCTCCAAACAATCTGAATGTGCTGAGACTTTTTTTCCTGTGCTTGAATGCTTGAATGCTTGAAAGTTCACTGAGGGTAGCCTACTCGGTGTTTACATACGGTAAACTACACCTACATATAGCACTGCAAAATCTGCTATGAGTGTACATTTCTTCTTTAAAGTTGATAAACACTCATACATTTCTGAGAATGTCTGAGTGATACGTAATTGGCTTTTTTTTGTTTGAGTGATCTCAGAATTGTCTCTTCCTGCATTGTACACACACACACACACACACACTGCTAAACCAATCATGATCACTGTGGTGTGTGTTATCTCTGGCCTGCACAAGGATACGCACACACACATTCTCTCTCACACACACAAACACCCATGCAGCAAAGTACACCCACACACATTTGTTTCTGTTAATGGAAAATGCCAAAGCTAGATTTGTTACTGATACAATTTTGCCACAACATCTACACATGATTATGACATAATTCAGACTTGAATAAACATACGCAGATCACGTGCATATCATCCAATGTTTGCTATAAACAAGCAGCGAACGGAAGTCAACGTTTAAAATTGACACGTTGTTGAGATGCTCCAGTGAAATACAAGCTACAAGTTTCTAGTTCTCCTTTCCAGTTCTCTTCACCAAATATCTTTCTCAGTCATCTAGTCCTATGCTCATACACTGTTGAGATCAAAACAAAAAAGTGAGGTAAAGGGAGGTAGTGCAGTGTTTTTGTTCTGGAAAAGAAAGGCGTTCTCCTGCGCCAGGATGTTGCCTTTAAAGTTGAAAAAGTGGGTTTCCTGCAGAGGAAATAGTTACGAAATAGACAAGGCCGAGTGAAGGAGCCATGTACCCTTCATTGCGAACACTGTGCACAGGTCACCCAGACGTGGATGGAGCGGAGCTGTCTGGAAGGACCAACATTGTTTTCATGGAAGTTGAGTATGGAGGTTGAAGACTTTTAAAACACCATCTTCTGTGCTTCGTTGTTTTTTGGGTTTTGTACTTTGAGTGAATCTGACATTTTGTGACGTGCACCTGTTGACCTTCTCGGTCATGGAACGTCGTCTTCGGAATTATGTTTGAGCTCTCGGTTATCTTTGAGGGTCATGTAGCAGACAGGGACACGTTGCTGACATGTAGTTGTTAGATCTCAAGCAGGAGAGCATTCTTACACCTGTGTGGAACTCATCTTGACCCAGAGGTAAACCGATTAAACTGGAGTCTTCACATGTTCATCAAACAGTGGATACACCTGTGGACTAATCTCATTTGGGATATATCTATCTAATAGATAGACCTATTCCATTGTTTTTCCCTGGAGGAGCCATTGCATTTCATAGTAAACAATTGGATGGGCTCAACAGCAAAACCGCCTGTTATCTCTTTCAACAAAGAAATATTTAGCTACAGTACCCTGCTACTCCTTGTGTTTTCTCCGCAGTTTTTCAGGGTTTCCCCCCTGCGTTAGAGACAATGTCCCACAACGACACCTGCAACCTCCCCCTGGACACTGATACTGATGGTCTCACCTACATCTACAGCTTTGCATTTTCACTGGGTCTGCCGTCCAACTTGCTCTCTCTCTGGGGGCTGTACCAACTGGGCCGCTCTGGCGGGGGTGGCTGCCAGCTGGTCTACATCCTCAACCTCTTGCTCTCCGACCTCCTCCAGCTGCTCACCCTGCCTCTCTGGATCCTCTACCTGCAGGGGGGCCACAGCTGGCCCTACGGCCAGCCCGCCTGCGAGTTTGTGGGCTACATATTCTACGTGAACGTGTACGCCAGCGTGGTTTTCCTGTGCCTCATCGCACTCGACCGCTGCCTTGCCATTGTCCATCCCCTGAGCAGTCGTGGCGTGCGGACGGTGAGGGTAGCGGCCATGTCGGGGGTGGTGGTCTGGACACTGACCTTCCTGTTCTGTCTGATTGGACTCCTGAACACAGTGTTTGATGCCAACAGAAAGCTGTGTCTGGAGCAGTACCCTATCAGGCCCAGGTACTTCCACTTCAAGATCGCCACCGTGGTTCTCGGGTTCCTTCTGCCTTGTGGAATACTGGGGTGAGTGAGTAGGCAAGGTTTTCAAAGCAATTCGATACATGTTTAATACAGCCATGCTGTTTCTATTTCCATATATGAATGTTGCCAGATAATCATATTGCATCTTTAAAAACTGATTCATAACATTTCTTTCACCGCTTCCCGTCCCTTGCAGCTACACCTCCGCCCGCATCCGTGTGACCCTACAACGCTCGCCCTCCGTCTCTGACCACGAACGCAACAAGATCGTGGGCATCCTCATCCTCATCACCATTAACTTCATTGTGATATTTGGACCATACCACCTTGTAGGGGGATACAGGTTTGTGTCTCTGCTCCTGACCGAAAAACCCTGCCAACTGGAACGGTCCATTTTCCTGACTTATCGGCTGTGCTATGGCCTGACCAGCCTCAATACCCTTCTAGACCCCCTGTTCTACATCTTCCTGTGCCACGATGCCCGACTAGAGCTACGCAGGTCTCTGCCCTGCCCGGGACGTCGGCACAGAGCGTCCAAGGAGGTGCCTCTCAGCACCAGAGGTCACCATGACCAGAGCATCAGCGTTTAGGATAAACAGACCCGAGGGAACTAGATTTACTGTGCTGGCCTTGTTCCCTGGTCTTTGAGAGAATGAGTCTGGCCATTGTGTTTGCTGTTCTCTGTGGATGCATTCAGCTGCTCTCAAAGGGGGGAGGGGGGGGGGGGGGACCTCAGTTCGAGGAACTGACTCACTTTTCCAGCTTGAATGAGGAACAATGGGTTTTGAGAAATAAACGCAGCAATTATGCCACCCCATGGGAGAAATGTTGCTGGCTGGGATTTGCCTTGGCTGTCTTAGGGGGAGAATATTCTGAATGTGAACATACATGATACAACTTGTTCTGCAGCCAGAAGACTTTTGAACATTGATGGAGATCAAACACAATATATGAACACTCTACAGTTATATCCTGTGGCACCCTTGCAAAGATGTACAGCAGTCATGAAGCTGATTCTTGTGAAGGGAAGGATTACGTACATGTATAATATGTTGTTTTGTCAAGTTTTATTTTTCATTTAATGATTTGCATTAGCTTTGACATTTTAAAGCATATAAAGCATTTTACAACAAAAATAAATGTATTGATACATATTGCATTATACGTTTCCATCATCTTCACAGTTTTGTAACTTCCGTCATTCAAAGAAATGCAGAGTACACGATCCCCTGCTGTCCAAAATACATTTTTCAGTTCACTTTTTTGCTGATATGAAAAACATTTGTGGTTAGTTTCATTCCAAGAAAGAAAAATGCTGATGTTTATCTCACTCAATTTTAACAGTCACAGCTGCTAAGGTCATGACAATCAAATAAACACAATTCTAAATACAATTTGCATGCAATTGCATTGTTGCGCCTGTTTTTCAGTTTAAATTGATGCCAAAAGCAACCAATTCCCCCAATATCTAAAAACTGGTACAAAGTACAAAAAAGAGGTAACATAGCATTGTTTATAACACTAATTCAAATGAAAAAATCCAACAATGACCTGGTCATGAAGGTATTTCTTGGACAAGGCTTTTCTCACATGGCTGTATGGCCTTAAACTTCACAAAGTTTCAGTCCATCTCAGCACACTGCCTTCTCCACAGGACCACATTCTCCTCAGAACCTCCTGCTCCTCAGAACCTCCTGCTCCTCAGAACCACCTTCTCCTCAGAACCACCTGCTCCTCAGAACCACCTTCTCCTCAGAACCACCTTCTCCTCTCCTCTTCCTCAGCAGGATGGTTGTTTCTCTATTGATCCTCCTCGCTTCCTCCATTGACCTCTTTCTGGTCAGGGGGAGGGGTGATGGTGCTCTTCTGTCTCATCAGTATCTCTGAGGTGCTAATGGAGGACCGCATAGTGCTGCGTCGCCGTGACAACTCCCCTATGTCCTCAGCCAGAACGTTCTCCAGAACCGCGCTGAAGGACTCGCGGATTTTGCTGCACAGGTTGGGGCAGCTGAACACGTAGAGGATGGGATTGAGCACGGCGTTGAGGAAAGAAAAGCTGGCGGCATAGGGCAGGGTGGTGGCCGTGGCGATGTGTATACGTGATCCGCGGGACGCCACTGCTTCCAGGATGCTGAGGATGTGATACGGTGCCCAGCAGGCCACAAAGCTCACCACCACTGCCACGACCAGGCGCACAAATCTGAAGGGGCACCTGTGGCCTCTCTGTTTCACTCTGTAGTGCACCATCACATAGCTGCTGATAATGCACAACAGGGGAAGTAGGAAAGATACGATGAATTTAACCACAGCTAGGGCCTCGTGCCGCTCCCAGCATAACCTTGGAAGGTCAACTTCCCCCTTTGGTAGAAATTTGGCATAATTATAGTAACACAAGACTTGGCCAGAGTTCCGTTTAATAGTATCACGGAAGAGATAGAAGGGGATGGTGCAGATGATAGACAGGGCCCAGATAAGTCCACACACTCTGCTAACCAGCTTGATATCCCTGTGGTTTTGGGCCCAGATTGGCTTCATCACCACCAGACAGCGGTCGAGGGAAATGGCCGCCAGCAGCAGACCACTAGCAAACATGTTGAGGAAGAAGATGGAGGAATGTATTTGGCAGAAGGTTGTGCCCAGGATCCAGCTATCACCCTGGGCCATGAAGAAGGTGAAGAAAGGCAGGGAGGCGGTGGCCAGGAAATCGGAGGCTGCCAGGTTGAGGATCCAAACGCTGATGACTGTGCGGCGCACACGCAGGCCGATCACTCCCAGGATCAGCACGTTCTCCAGGATGCCCAGGGTGGAGATCAGGCCGTGGAGGGACACTATGGCTGGACCTTTTGTATTGTTGGAGGTGGAGTTCACCATATACTGGATCATAGGGCAATACACGTTGGAGGTGGACATTTTGGGAAGGTTGCTGAAACTTTGCTGCTGATTTTCTGACACAGTCCGGTCTTGGAATGAATCTGAGTCTGCAAAGACTGGAGAGATCCCGAGAAACTATTAAAGACATATTCATACATTTACTTGTGGCCTGTTTTCATTAAACATGCACTGAGGGACTTCATTTTTTATCACAAGGCAAATGTTATCCTAATCTATTTTCATAACAAGCAGGCCTTGCATTCTTTTATTAAGTACAAATCTGAGAGACATTGGGTGTAAGGCACCATGGTACCAGCTAACGGGCTTGCTGTGATAATTACAACTTGTGTGATAAGTGTCACAAACTGTCATGATTTAGCCTACTGTATTTAATGTAGGAAGTGTTCCCTCTCAAAATAGGCTCTCTGCCAAACAAGTATAGCCTACACTTGAAGTAGAATGGTCTGAGATGATCATCAGTGGCTATAATTAAATAAAACGTTTCTCATGATCTTCTCAGACCAACACGGAAAGGTAATATCATGCAGCCAAACATTTTATTAGAACTTGTCATGTTGATAGCATTGGTTGAATACGTTTTGTCTCAGAGGGGGACTGGCGTGATGAGTCCGGTCTTAAATGAATAATAGCCTCCTATCAGCGGCCTAGGCATTAAAACATTCCTGTGCTACGGTAAGCCAAGGTCATAAAATAGACATTAATTTCCCACTATATCCTGAACATTTAGGCTACGCAATGGAAACCCTTGCGATTAACATGATTGCTCTATAAATAAACTGGTTATTTGTTGACTGATTGATGACCTTTATTCGAATTGTGGTTTTTGAAATAATTTAAAATCGCTGATAAATTGGATATGTTTCGAAGGAAGAACACTACGCTCTAATGCGCCGCTCCTCCTCCAGACATCTCCTCCAGGATCATTTTCGACACATAGGCTACTCGAGGCACATTTTGCAGAATCCATGCAAACGCACATAGGTGGCATGAAAAATATATAATAATCGAAGCGTGACTAATTTGAATGCTGCAATAGACAAAAAAAAGGCAGAAGTATTTTGCTAATGGGTTTATTTCTGTTTAAATGCAAGCCAGCCATTGCCTACAAATGTTATAACATTTATAGGTAGGCAATGGCTGGCTTACATCAGGGCCTATATCTCTTGTGGCTTGGTTTCCGTGCGACAATCAATTCTAGTTAATAGATCCCTGCTGTGTCATCAGTAACGGAACTATGATTCAAAGTCATAGCCTACTACACACCCAATGACCACTATAACCTGGTTTTAAACATAGGTTATATGAATACATAGCATAAATTAAGCCTAGTTTAAATATAAAATGTAAGTTTTACAGTTTTACATTAACCTATAAATTATCACAAATATAAATTAATAATAATAAAAAAAAATACCTGGGTCTTTTCAACTGTAATAAATGCCTGCAGTATTCGTGGGTTGTAGCCTATCGATTCACCTCTTGACAGTGGCGCAAGTGAAGATCATAACTGTCGCCACAGACAACATGGGCACCAACTTGCCAACAGAGAAGCGTTCATGAACCCCGATGAAATACTGATGAGGAAATGTCAAGGTTGTACAACCCATGTGTCCTACAGCTCAATTTACATGAAAGGAAGTTTCATAAACCACACTTCTAACCCCAAATAGTAGGGTGCTGGTTTTGCAAAGTGTGACATTACAGACTAAAAACTACTTATGAAGCTAGAATTCTAAAATTCAACATAGGTCTAGAAGTTTTGTCTAGACAGTGCGACGGGAAGTGGCTTATAATATCAATTTAACATATGAAAGGTGTAACTATTGGTTGCAGCGGACTTATAAAATCAAATAAATGTCATAACACGTTAGACCAACATTGTTTGTACTGCAGGATTTTGCCTGACATCAAATGCATCTTAAACTTACTCCTCAGGGTTCGTATGCAGACTAGGCAAACCCCCGTATCATGTTGTTACATGCTCTTATTGATTACGTTTCCATATATGAACACCCGTTTCACTAGAGAGGTTCTGCTCAGATAATAAAATGTATGCATTACATTTACACATGCAAAAGTATCGGCTAAAGAATACTGCATAGCATACACAAAATAAGCAGAAGTGTGATTTAAACAGAGATGTAGGCCTATCTGGAGGACCTATAGGCTACTAAGCCTACGCCTGCGTTGAGTGTTTTATATATCTATATTTTTGCATTTTTTGCATTTTTGAGCAGCGGTGTAACTCTTTTTCCAAACATACATCCACGTTCAGCCCCCTAGCGTGCAGCTTTAAAAAAGAACAAATATAAAAAAAAAGGCAAGGATGAACTATCAATACACTGAACCGCTAAACGCTGTCACCTGCTGGAGAAAGAAGGATAAGCCATCAACTTAATGCAATTGCAGTGGACAAAAAAATCTAAATACATTTTTTTTAACAAAATGCTGAACACATATTGTGCTATATTTTGGACAAATGAAGAGCTAAGAAAAGTTGCTTATGTCGGTCCATATTCGTGAGAGTGCCTCTGTGCTGTCACTTCCAGACCAATGTTTGCTCTCTTTAAGACTGCTGCTTAACTATCACTCACACTGAGATCAGGCAGCCCCTGTTTGTGAAGCGTATGCATGGTTGGTTGATAATCACGAGATGTAATGAAAAAAAAAAACAGGCTTAAAGAACAGACCAATTTATATGACATAATATAGGTTGCATAGGCCTAAGTAAGTAAAAAAAAAAAAGGAAAAAAAAAAGGAATAATGATAACGTGTGTCTCTGTGAAGTTCTGATTGTTATCAGTTACACACTGGACTTGGCATTCTAAAAGATGGTAATTCATGATCTGAATTGAGTCCCTTAATTTGGGCAACAACTTAACTGACAGACAGTATCACCAATATATGTGGATCTATCCCTGGACAATACATGGACCAGCCTTTAATTACCTAACCAATAAAGGAAAACATTGGTTGACAGACAAGTGTATTAACCAATGATATGGCTGATATAGGCCTTTGGGTGGGTTTTGTTGAGTGAGGGGTGGGGTTTTCGAGGTCATTCAGTCCCATTCTCATTCACTCCGTCGGCGTGCGTTTGTGGGGACGGGCAGTTGGAGTTAAGGAGTTGCCGGGCAATAGTGCACCACAAACGTTTGTTCGGGAGGGGGACTTCGCAGCAAATTACAACACAAAAAAGAAAAAAGGATCCCCGGCGACGACTTTCTTCTAATACTACATCGCGACGTCTTTATTAGCTTACTCTAGAATACCTGCACGGAATCAATGTGGTCTTAGCTGGCTAATAAGCGAGATAGGTTAGCCGGCTATTTGCTAACGACATCCTCCCTCCTCGTCATAGCATCATAACGTTAGCTTGCTAGCTTACTAGCGTGAAATTTGCTCTTGAGGCGACATCAACTTGACAGCCCCGTGTTGCTCCTAAGCGCAGTACCTTGTTTGAGCGAGAAATCAAGCTAGTGAGGCTAATTAAGTAGCCAGCCAACGTTTTGAAGTAGACTGCTGGGGGTCGGATCTTCGTTTCAACGTTAACCGTTGGTATCAACATCCAACTCCCACACCTTCACCATTGCCCCTCTCCCACCACCCGAAACACTGGAAATCCACAAGCGGCCGGAGAGCGGCGACGGGCCAGCGAAGCTGGGGGTGGTACCGGACGCACACGGAGTCTTAGCGGCTTCAGATAAGCATAGTCGTGGGGATCTACCGACGACTATGGACGGGCTGGCGGTGGAAGTTCGCGGCTCGAATGGGGCCTTTTACAAGGTAAACATTTAGACAAGCAAATCCTAATGCAAGGATAAATTGGTCGGCAAGTGTTGGACAAACTGGTGGAAGGACAAACTGTTTTGTTCTATAGCTAGCAAGATAGCCAACTAAGCTAGGCCAGTCAGTTAGCTAGCTAACGACGTAAGCTAGGTAGCTAACCAGAATTTCTAGAGTCGCATCATTTTAGGAGGCCTGGCTAGACAAATGATAACGCCGTATGGATAGCGTAGCTTCTTGTTAGCACATCAGACTTGGACAAAGCTCACATATGTTTATTCAAAACAGTTCATTAGTTGTGTGTAACAAGCTTGCTTATTGCACTGTTTGATATCTTCTTGGGCGAGTTAACTTGATAGTTTGTAACTGGATGACTGTCTCCGGACACTCCTTGGACTGGGTTGGATACTTTAATATTAGCCTGGGAGCTAGCTAGCAACACACATTGATTTTCGTTAAGTTTACTATCTAGCTAGCTAAAGTATGTACAAGGAGAAGGCAAGAAAAGGATAAGGATATTGCCGAGCACTTAAACAAAACAATTATGTACACAATGTGTCAGTACCTTAAGACAGCCCTTAAACGTTATGCCAGGCTCTAGAAAAGTAGTTGCTGAAAAATGTGCCTAGCAGTTTTTCTCCAGAAATGGGTAGCTACCTATTCAGCCTTTTTTCCCTATTGCTCTCTTGCTCGAATGCCATGTCTATCAAAACTGCCTGTTTACTTAAATGCCCATTCAAATGGTATTGGGACCCATCTTTGTTGTACACTATTGTTCCCCAGCAATGCATTAGAAAAAATCTACTACACAACCCATTCGATCATGCTATTTGATCGCTCATTTTCCCTTCCAGTCATAGCCCAGTTCCATGAGCTAGTTGCTGCGTATCCGATTTTGGTGGAACAGCCTATCCAGCATGTTGCCTCTTGTGCTTAAGTCATATGGCCCTAATGACACATCAAATGGCTCAGCTGCACCCAGCCCGGGGCTGAGGGCCCAAAGCAGGTGTGACAGGAACAGTTGCTGCTAATCTGAACCCCAAACACTCAACACTGCCCACTGTCCTTCTCCTCGTCCAGTCCCCTTACCCCTCTCCTTCCTTCCCATCCCCTCAACTTTTCCTGCTTTTTAACATTTTTGTCTTTTACTGATTTAATTGTTGTCTCGTCTCCTGTGTCACCTCTCTTCTTCTTTTCTCTCTATCCCTCTCTCCTTGTTCTCTCTCCCTGTCCTCCATCTTGCTGCTGGCTCCCCTCGTGGGGCAGAGCGCGGCGTCGAGACTCTCTGGCCTATATTTACTCCTCATGCTCTGCCTCACCTGTTTCTCAGTTTTACTAGGTGACAGTTGGACTCTCAGGCTGGCGTGAAGAGACATTTTCCACTTCACGCTGTTCATCTACCTCTTCATCTATGCTACCATGTACATCAAAAGATATCAGCCTAACTCAGGCTAACACTGCTGTCTCATGATTTAAAGGGGCTTTCTAGATAGACAATTTAGGTCAGTTGGGTCAGGTTCTATTTAGGATGAACTGTGTGTTTGTGTGTGCGTGCTAAATTGGATATGTTGTACAACGTTTTTGGCCATCTGTTTTAAGAGTCCTAGAAAACAACAAGTGACACTCTTCGAGTGCTCTTGCATCTGGCAGCTTCTGCGTGCGGCCCGTCTGCGTCCGCGTGACGCCGCTCGGGTTCCCCCGGGGATGGGCCTTCAGTCCCAGGGCACTCCTGAACCCCGTCATGCCCACTCCAGAGCTCCGTCTCCAGCCACAAAGGAGAGGGACATGTGGGCCAGCACATGGGCGAGGATCATCAAATCACCACGAGGCCACAGGAGACTTCCCGGTCACCCACCCCAACAGGTCCTATGACCACACAGTCACTCCAAATAAGGGGGGCTTGCCTGACCTTTGATCCCAGAGTACTTCCTGAACGTGACGCCTGCCCCCTCGTCCTTTGAGAGGTCGACTGTTTGATAACTGATATTTTGCGCTCATCGTTTCTTAGCCCTAAATTGAGCATGGTACGTTTGTGCTTTTACCTCACTGGCTAATAAATAACCGGCAGGGCCAGAGTTCCAGAACACCAGTAGAGCTGTTACAAGTCAGACTTTTTGAGGGTGTCTGAAAGAGCTACGATCTGAGGGGCCTGGGTTGGGACTCGTGTTCAAGGAGCTGTCCAGCTTTCACACTCATCACTCATGCTCCTGAAACCTTAGCCAACACTCTGGGGCATGGACGCCCCCCTTCCAGCAGGTGAAATGTGAAATCCTTCTCCCCAACGCCCCATGCCTGGCTCTCCCTCTTGGGAGCCCCCCCTTGGTCCTATATAAGGTAGTGTCACCGAGGCAACCCCCTCCCCATGTAAAAGGCACCGGGCACGAGGACAGATTTGTGGAGGGCAGTGATGGACGAGCAACAGATATAGATCTATTTTTCCTCTCTCTCTTTTTCACTTGGCAGTTGATCATGGATAGTGTCATGTCCTCCCTATAGATGGGATGGGATCTGATGTCCCACCGGTAGTCACATGCTGCCTGGGTTACGAACCAAAGGGCGGTACGCAAGTTTGTAGAATGTGTACACGTCGATTTGCATCCTACGCGTGCGCGCACACACACACTGCTCTCATACTCTTCATCGAATCACACCCAGATGACGCACTACTAACTCACATTTTATTGAACACGCTAGCGTGTACGCGTGTGTGCGCGTGTGTGTGTGTGTGTGTGTGTGTGTGTGTGTGTGGTCGTGCGAAGCTCACTTTTCTCCCCCTCGCAGCTCCCAGTCAGAGAGAGGTGTCAGGCTGACATGCTAGACGAGCCCTCCCCCTCAGAAAGCCCCTCCGCTGGTCTGGTGTCTGTGTGTGAGCCCCAACTCCCAACTGGGTTCATCACACAGTCGCTTGGCTGGGCCGCCTGATGTTTCATGGGGGATTAAAAGGACCGGGCGTGAACCTTAATGTTTGGTTGTTTTTCTGTGTTTTTTCAGGGCTTCATCAAGGACGTCCATGAAGATTCCCTCACAATAGTATTTGAAAACAAGTAGGTTGTATTCCCTTTTCACAATCACTGTCGTCTACCCCAAAAACTACCCGAGTTGTTTATTTACCGGCCACTCCCCCCCGCCCCCCCTACTCTTAAGCACATGTGCTAGGACTTGCAGCTGTCCACCAAAAGAAACCCTCCCTGGTCTCTACCACCCCTCTCTTCCCCTCTTCCTCTCCATATACTTTCTCTTCTTCTCCTGTCCCCTACCAGCCCCCTCTCCTCTGTCCCCAGCCCCCTCTCCTCTGTCCCCAGCCTCCTCTCCTCTGTCCCCAGCCTCCTCTCCTCCTCTGTCCCCACCCTCCTCTCCTCTGTCCCCAGCCCCCTCTCCTCTGTCCCCAGCCCCCTCTCCTCTGTCCCCAGCCTCCTCTCCTCTGTCCCCAGCCCCCTCTCTTCTGTCCCCAGCCCCCTCTCCTCTGTCCCCAGCCTCCTCTCCTCTGTCCCCAGCCTCCTCTCCTCTGTCCCCAGCCTCCTCTCCTCTGTCCCCAGCCTCCTCTCCTCTGTCCCCAGCCTCCTCTCCTCTGTCCCCAGCCCCCTCTCCTCTGTCCCCAGCCTCCTCTCCTCTTATCACCTCGCCTGTCGGATCAGGGGGTCTGTCCCTAAAAATAGTCCCCGGTGGTATGCAGGCATGAGGGGGTAGGACAGTGGCCCCTGCTATGCCTGGGCTGCACCCCCCCCCCCTCTTTCCCACAGAGGTAGTTATGGAGTCTCTGGTTGTGCTGTATCGTATCAAACACGTTGTTGTATGATGAGGCCTGCTTTGCCCCAATGCTTGGTTATGGTAGTGTACATCCCCATTAGCAACACATTAGTAGGCCTCTATAGAACGTCAAGTGGTGTTGGTGTGTGAGCAGTGTCCACAGTTGTTGGGTGAATGTGGGTGGGGAGGAGATGTATCTGACAGCCTGTTGACTGGGAGCTGACTGACCGGTGTGTTGGTTTGTGTTTTCCTCTCTCTTTTACATCCCCCCCTCTCACTCTTACTCACTCTGTGTGTGTCTTTCTCTTTGTCTCTCTCTCTCTGTCTCTCCCCTATAGCTGGCAGCCAGAGAGACAGCTGCCTTTCAGTGACGTTCGTCTACCTCCTCCAGCAGACTACCACAAGGACATCGGCGAGGGAGAGGAGGTGGAGGTAGGAAGGACCCCCCCCCCACCACCACCACCATGAGCTCCACCCACCTGTCGGACTGACACATTCATAAACACACGCATACTCCCATTTGTAGTTGGAGATTACCCACAAGCCCCTGTTCTGCCGGAGATTACCCAGCGTGTTGCGCACCTCCCAGACACCTCACTTCCACCGAGAGAGGGAGCGACAGATTACCAGCCGTCCCAATTTAGGCACATGATTAGAACTGATTCCCATCCTTCACTAGAGCCCAGTATCAGGCCTAGATCGCAGTGTACGCCACAGCATCACCCTCCAGTCACCCCCTCCCCCCCCCCCACAACCTGGTCCACTCTCCCAGGCTGCAGACCCCTGATGGGGGTGGGGGGGGGGACCAAGAAGGGACAGTGTGAGACATGGACGATGGCTGGGAGACATGGACGATGGCCAAGCAGCCTCGACAGTCCAGGGGTGGTCGTCTTCTTCTTTGTTCTCCTGTGTCTGGTTTTCACTTCCTGTCCCATCTGTCCTCCTGTCTTTGGTTGCCCCCGGTATCCATGTCCACAACCCTGACAGGATGCGTCTTTCTCTCTCAGCGTGGCAGCCCTATCCACCCCACTAAGCAGTCCCCCCTCTCCCCCTCCCCTCCTCCTCCTCCAGGTGTACTCTCGGGCCAATGAGCAGGAGCCGTGTGGCTGGTGGCTGGCCCGGGTCCGAATGATGAAGGGAGAGGTGAGTCAGGGACTGGTGAGTCAGGGGCCGGGATCACGCCGGGGGCCGGCATGGGGGCCACTCACTTAGAGGGGAGGGGTGTGTGTGTGTGTGATGGTGGGGGGGGGGGTTCACCACCAAGAGAAATTGTGAAAATGAGATGCGAAATCTCATTGAAAATGAGAAATGATGTCTTAAGAGAACCCCATATTAGCTAGGATTTTTTTTTCCTTCCCAAAAGGTTTTTAAATATTGAATTCATCCATATGTCATGAGATTCATTTGGTGGCTTCCAATGAGTTATTTCTTCCCTGAGAAATTTGTGATGGAATTTATTTCTTTATTTGCACCTACCCTCACTCACACGGTCACACACAGTTTCACTCACACAGAAACACACACTCACTAGTCAAAGAAACACACACACTCACACAGAAACACACACTCACAGAAACACACACTCACCAGTCACAGAAACACTCACTCACTCACACAGAAACACACACTCACTAGTCACAGAAACACACACCCTCCCTGTCCCCTGTAGGATCAACCTGAGTCAGAGGTTGTAACGTATGTTAGGTAGCACATGGTGGGATGAGCAACACTGTAACATGAAACACTGTGTGTGAGAGAGAGAGAGAGAGAGAGAGAGAGGCCATGTTAAAGACTGGGTCAGTGGGGTGGTAGGTGGTGATAGCAGCAGGTTCTCTCTTCTGCTGGAGCTGATTTTGGATCAGTGATAAGAGCCTGCTGGAATGTTGGGTGTTAACCAATGGCTTTCAATTCTGGAGCATGGTGTGTGTGTGTGTGTTCAAACCCTCCTACTTCTCTCTCTCTTTCTGAGGGGAAAGGAGAATTGCCTCATCTATCAAACGAATGAAACGTTTTTTAAATGAATTATTAAGCAAGGTGTCATTTAGTGATAAACTTTGGGTCCCTCCCCATGAATCTCCTGTGTGGCAGGTGGATGGATGTCCCTGCGTGTGGAAGGAGTGCAGCATTTCAGTCTCCTTTAACTTGCCTGCTGTTCCCCTTGTTTGAACTAAACTACCGAAGCAGTTGCCGTCTAGGAGAACATTTATTTCAACACCTTTTCCATGCACTAGAGTTTTTATGGTTTCCCCTAAATAGTGAATCATAATAATAAAACGATCTTAAAACATGTATTCAAATATATGGAATACAAAATAGAACTGGGTGTTTAAACCCAGTAATAGACGGAGCAGGTGTCTTATAGTGAGTCTTGTTCCTCCTCTCTGAGAGTGCCTGTCTCTGGTCTCCCCCCCCCCAGTTCTACGTGATCGAGTACGCCGCGTGCGACGCCACATACAACGAGATCGTCACGTCGGAGCGCATCCGGCCCGTCAACCCCAACAGCCCCTCCTCCCGGACCTCCTTCCACAAAGTCCCCATCGCCATCCCCGAGGACCTCCAAGACATGTGAGCGCCCCCTCCCTCCCTCTAGCTCCTCGCTCTGGCACCGTGCACCGCCGTGGAGCTGGGCCTAATGGAACCCTATTGGCCTGTGAGGTTTCTCCCAAGTGGCACCTTGTTAAAAGGGTTTTTAAGGGCAGTGCAGAGTCAAAAGTAGTTAGAAGGCTGTCTTTCTGTCAAGCTTTATGCGATGTCAGCGTTCCTCAGCAGCCAAAGCCTGTGGTTGTTGTTGTTTGCTGTTGTGAGGAAGCCCTCAAAACAACAAGCCCTGACCCCTGACCCCTCCCCCCCCCATCCTGGGAAATGTGTGTCGCCAACAGCTGCGCCAACGACAACATCCACAAAGAGTTCAGGAAAGCCATCGGAGCCAACTGCATCTTCTACAGCGCTGATTCCCACGAGCTCATCGTGCTGGTCAGTATGCGGTCACCGGCACGGCCTCACCCCCCGGTCAGGCTTTCCATGCTGCTTGTCTCACCCCCCCCCCGCCCCCCGTCTGCTCTATCCAGTCGACGAACGAGACCAGCGTCAAGCGTGCCGCCCTCCTGAGCGACATGCACTTCCGGAGCATCCGCACCAAGCTCATGCTCATGTCCCGCAACGAGGAGGCTACCAAGCACCTGGAGGTAGACACACACACACACACACACACACACTGTTCAGCCCACACGTGTA
The DNA here is from genome assembly GCF_054491055.1 of Hypomesus nipponensis. Lineage (NCBI taxonomy): Eukaryota > Metazoa > Chordata > Actinopteri > Osmeriformes > Osmeridae > Hypomesus > Hypomesus nipponensis. The sequence goes on from NC_140385.1 coordinate 6,033,982, forward strand.
GCCCTTCTCATGTCCACTCTCCTCAAGTCTGTTGCTGTCGTAGGTAGATCTTGGAGTGGCTAATACAATTACCCTGCTAGCTTCAATGACACTCACACACACTCAGACACGCACAAGTCTTGATAACGTCTTGGTAACCTCTCCGCGCCCTCTCTCTCCCAGACCAGTAAGCAGCTGGCGTCGGCCTACCAGGAGGAGGTGCGCGTGCGGGAGGACCTGATGGGGCTGGCCATCGGCTCACACGGCGCCAACATCCAGCAGGCACGCAAGGTGTCCGGCGTCACTGCCATCGAGCTGGAGGAGGAGAGCTGTACCTTCAGAATCTACGGAGAGGTGTGTGTGTGTAGGGAATTTTGGTAGTGTGTATGTGTGTGAGTGATTCTGCGAGTTAGAGAAATACACCAACCATCAACCTCCTCGTCAACATTGCGTTTTCTGGTCATCATTCCTGACTGGACCAATGGGGGGGGGGGTTGTCTTGTTCTCCAGACCCCAGAAGCAGTGAAGCAGGCCAGGGTCTACCTGGAGTTCAAAGAAGACTTCTTCCAGGTCCCCAGGAACCTCGTAGGTGAGTACAGCCCCTCACTTCCTGTCTGTCTGGGAAACGCTAGTGTTCCTGCCTGCACAGAGACAGTTGGATGGGCCTCTCCCCGCTGCCTCAACACTCCCCCTAAGTTGGAGGCAGGCGACACCACGGCAGCTTGGTCTTAAATCACCTGCAGCCCCTCACGTTTTCTGGATGTCTCTCTCATTCACCCCCTCTTTCCCCCTCTCTCCCCCCCCCCCACTGATCTCTCTCTCCCCTCATCTTTCTTTCTCCCCGGATCTCTCTCTCCCTCATACACCCTAATCTCTCTCTGCTTCTCCCCTGATCTCTCTCTCTGCTTCTCCCCTGATCTGTCTCTGCCTCTGCCCCGATCTCTCTCCCTCATACCCCCTGATGTCTCTCCCTCTCCCTGATCCGTCTGTCCCTCAGGCAAGGTCATCGGCAAGAACGGCAAGGTCATCCAGGAGATTGTGGACAAGTCTGGCGTGGTGCGGGTGCGCATCGAAGGGGACAACGACAAAAAGCTTCCCCGGGAGGAGGTAGGCAGGCAGGGGGCAGGCAGAGACCACACTGCCGCTGGCAACAAAGAGGTGAATGGAGCGCTCGGCCGCTCAAACACCCCCTCCCCTCCCTCCCTCCCCTCCTCCACCTCCTCACAAATCTTACCCCTGCTACCAGGGTGTACACATGTCCTGCGGTGTCCCATTCTGCTGCCTGGCTTTCAGCCGCCTCTGTGTGTCCAGACCCCTCCAGGGCCCCGCTCCAGGGCCACTGGGACCTGCCTCTCTCCAGGGCAGGCGCCGGGGCGGCAGTGGCCCTGTGCGGCTGTCTGGTTGTTTTCAGTGTGTTTTCGAGGCAGTCCTCTGTTGGCAGACATGTTCAGTGTCGCGGCATGCCAGTGCTTTTCTATGGATGTGTGCTTTCCTGTGTACCATTTCCATGTCTGGTTTGTCATCTCTTTCAACTGAAATTGTTTTCGAGTTCCCCGTCCATTAAAATGGCCTTATCCTATGGTACCTTATGTGGATTGGTACCTTAATGAACAGTCCCTCTCCTCCTCCGCAGGGCATGGTCCCCTTTGTGTTTGTGGGAACCAAGGAGAACATCAGCAATGCCCAGGCCCTCCTGGAGTACCACGTGGCCTACCTACAGGTGAGCCCACACTGGCCCTCACACACACACACACACTCCTCACACAATCCCTCCAACACTGGCTCACTGAGTCTCTCTTGGTACCCATGTCTGGGTTAGTGGTCCACATCACCAAAGGTGTGTGTTAAAGGGGGCCTCTTGTCATTGCTGTGGCCTGGAGTTAAATGAATGGTGGAACGGCTCTTGTTCAGAGAGAGGCCCTGAACCACTCACGAACCCACGTGAGTCAACCTTCCTCTATAGACTGTCCCGGTCACAAGAGGGTAGTAGACAGAGTCATGTGGGGGCGTTCCCGTGGGTGAGTGGCCAGACTGGTCACCTAGCTCCTCCCTCTCTCAGCCCCCCCCCCCCCACACTACATGTGGAAAAGTTGCTGAGAGCACCTCATTTTGCCCTTACCCCATGTGCTTTTATAAATAGACCCCTCTCTCTCACTCTCTGTTTAAGCTAGGATATAGGACTGGGAACTAGGGGAGGCTGTGGGTGAGCAGGGGGGCAGGGCAGGAGTGTAGATTACAGGATATCTGGACTCTGGTCCTCCAGAAATAACATACCCCCCACCCCAGTGGAGCCCCTCCCACCAGACTCAGCTGTTGTTGATGAGGGCAGCTGGCACATTCTGAAGTGACATCCTCCTCCACCCCCCACACACACACTACCACCCCCCCCCCCCTGCATGCTGGCAGGGCACTTTGGCCCGGCCGTTAGACGCCCCACAACCCCCCTCCCCCCCCCCCCCCCCCCCCCCCCCCCCCCCCCCCCCCCCCAGGGCTCTTGACTGAAAAAGAAAGACGCTGCCATTCCAGGATAAAAATTTTGGCCCTCGAAAGGGGGATTTGTGTGAGCCACAAAGATTGCCACAGGGTTTGACTAATAAGGGCTTCTTAAAGGGGTACACATCACAAAATGGCATGTCAACAACATACCTCTCCTTCCTCTCTTTCTCTCCTTCCTCTCTTTCTCTCCTTCCTCTCCTTCTCTCCTTCCTCTCCGGCAGGAAGTGGAGCAGCTCCGCCTGGAGCGCCTCCAGATAGACGAGCAGCTGCGTCAGATCGGCGTGGGCTACCGCACCGCGCCCGCTCGCACCGGGGGCCCGGGCGGCGACCGGGAGAAGGGCTACCTGACGGACGAGAGCAGCAACTCCCTCCACACCTCCCGCACCTACGGGGGCCGCGGCCGGGGCCGCAGGCCCTCCAACTCCCAGTATTCTGGATACGGTGAGGAAAGAACTACAGCTCCCATCCTGGGGTCTTTCTTCTGCGGCCTGTTGTCTGACCCTGCGTGCGTCTCTCTCCCGCTCCTCTCAGGTACCAACTCTGAGCTGTCCAACGCTTCAGAGTCTGAAGAGGTGTCGGAGCGCGACCAGCGTCCCCGCGGCGTGGGAGGGGACGACAGGGGCTCCCGCCGCGGTGGCAGGGGGCGGGGCACCAACACAGGGCGTGGCCGAGGGGGCCCCAGCTCTAGGCCTACCAACTCCATCAGCTCAGGTAGAGCTCTCTCTCTGTAGCACTCTGACTCCCTATAGCTCTCTGACTCTCTGTAGTTCTCTGACTCTCTGTAGTTCTCTGACTCTCTGTAGTTCTCTGACTCCCTGTAGCTCTCTGACTCCCTGTAGCACTCTGACTCCGGCACCTTCTTTGTTCAGATCTCACAACTCTGAATACAGGGGTCTAAATGGCATGTATTGTCTCTCTCCCATCTCCCTCACCCTCTCTACCCCCTTCCCTCTCTCCTCCTGTCCCCCCCCTCTCCCCAGTCTTGAAAGATCCCGACAGTAACCCCTTCTCCCTGCTGGAGGGGGAGGGCGAGCTGGCCGGAGACACAGACGCCAGCGAGGGCGGGGTTCCCGGCGACCGCCGGAGACGCTCGCGCCGTCGCCGTAACGACCAGGAGCCCAGCGTGATGGACGCCGCCGCCAACGAGTCGGACGGCCAGGCCGGCCCCAACGAGAACGGACTTGGTAAGAAAGCCGGGTGGCCATTATGGATTTCCTCCTTACCGGCGCTGTCTTGTGTAGTCTTTGGCTTGTAGATGTGTTTTTTTGGCGCACTTCCTTCTTTAAATGTCAGTGGTATTTAAGGTATTCCGGACATATGTTTTTTATTAAAGGCCAAAAGGTGCGTCTGAGTGGTTACATCCATCCACCTTTTGTCTCCCTCACCCCCCATCCCTCTCTCTGTCTCTCTCTCTCTCTTCATCTCTCCACCAGACGAAGAGGGACGCCCGCAACGCCGCAACAGGAGCCGCCGCCGCCGTAACCGCGGCAACCGCCCCGAGGGCGGCTCGGCCAGCCGCGACAGACAGCCAGCTGACAGCGGTGAGCGTCCCGTCTGCCCCATCCTCACTCCCCCCCCTCTGTCCTGTTGCACACACACAGCCTCCTGCGCCCTGCTCAGCCAGAGTCGTCCGTGCCGTCCAAGTGAACGTGTGCTATCCTGAGAGTCCAGAGTGATGGGGTGTGTGTGTGTGTGTGTTCTGCAGTGACCGTGGCAGATTACATCTCCAGGGCGGAGTCCCAGAGCAGACAGAACCTGCCCCAGAAGGACACACCCGCTGCCCCCGAGCCCAAGGTACACACACGTACACACACACACACACGTACACACACATACACACTCCTTCACGCAGCACGTCTGATCGTGTCCTCTCCCTCTCAGGAAAATGGCAGCAGCACCAAGAGGGAGGAGCGCACGCCCGCCAAGCGTTCCCCTAGCAACGGCATGGCCACGCCCAGCGAGACCCTGACTCTGGTCAACGGCGTCTCGTAGAGCGTCTGGACACGCCCCCTAACGACCCACCACCATGTCTAGAGCAAGACTTCATGGCAAACTCTGTCCCTGCTTGCATTAACTTAAAACCTTTAAAACAGGATGAGTGAAAAATACCTGACAAAATACCTGAAATTCATACTTACGAGAGTGGGGGGGAAAGTACAAAAAAATGACAAGCATCTACTTAAAACACACGTTAACGGTGTATGTATCCTATCTATCAGTGCTTAGTGCTAATTAAAAAAATAAAAAAAAAACGTTAAAAGAAGACTAGCTTGCCAAAAAGGAGCTGGTGGATACGACTTGATTTTAAAAGAAATACTGTCACAACGAGAAACAGGACAAGGCTTAATTTCTTTTTCTTTTTTCTTTTCCTGGAACGGTTCGTTCTATTCGATCTGTTTATTTCATTTTCTGTTTTCTTTTTTTTGTTTGTTCACTGGTTTTTGAACTTGAGGTCATCGTCCAGGTCGAACAGACGAATCTCTGAACAGTGTTACAGCCTGTGGAGGAGAGAAAATGCAGCTGATGTAGGAATGAGGGAGCTGGCATTGTCGCGGTGAGGTGCCCAGGAGTCTTCGGGCCCTGAACCTCAGAGTTGAGACAGGCAGACAGGCAGACATACAGACAGACAGGAGGATAGGTGATAATTGATAGACATTGTGCCTTGAATTTGAAAAAAAGAAAAAAGAAAAAAAAAACTTCTGAGTTTTTTTTTTTGTTTTGTTGTTTTTCCGTTTGTTTCACGAGTGAGAAGGGAGAGATGGGCGTTCTGTCTTTTCTTTTTATTCCTAAAGAGAGAACAGACCAGGAGAGGCAGATGGAGGAGAGGACGAGTGGCGAGTAGTTTTAAGGGAGTGACTGGCCAGGAAATGACAAATCTGGTGCCAAACATGAAATTCAAGGCGCTTGTCCTCAGAGTGGATTGGACAGCGTTGGGGAGGTGTGTGTGGTGTGTGTGTGTGTAGGTATTTGTATGTATGTGTGCACAGTTGAGTAGTGAACCTGTAGTGAGAGGAGCAACAGAATTGTGGCTTAGCCCGGAGGTCACAAGGTCACTCCTGATTGGCTACCCCCCCACCACCACCTGTCCCTCTACAGTGATGTCACTCACAGAGCCTTACAGACACAACTGACAGATTGTGAACGTGAATCTGACATATGAATTGTGGGATATGAATGACAGAGTCACAAAGAGATCTTTGCCTGGTGGCTGTTCCTCCAGAACCTCCAGGTTGTGGGGGCTAGAGGTCTCCAGCTTCTAACCTCACTAGCCAGCACCCGGGTGAACCACTGTGGGAGCCGGGCGTGGTGGGGGGGGGGGGGGGGATTGAACCTGACCGGGGGAGGGTGTCGTCTTAGAGGAGACCAGACTGTGGGTGCAGCACAGGACAGGAGAGACACACACACACACACACACAGGAGCGGATGTACACACAGTAGCCAGGAGCCATGAGTACACTGGGCAGACACTTGTGGACAGGGCGGATAGCGCTCACTGGCCTCCAGCATGGTTGCCCCCAGGGGGTCACTGTGTGGTCGACCGGCGGGTTCATGGAGTAGTGAGGAGGAAGGGGAGGGGGACCACGCGCAAGTGGGGTGGGGACGGACAGGGAGCAGGAGAGACTGTTACTGTTGTCTAGGTTACCGCTCTCAACTCTTCTTATTTGTTTTTTTTGTTGTTCTTTCCACACCATAGAAAAATACGAAATAAAAAAAATGGAAGTCAAATCAACCGTGTTGGAAATGAACTTTTTGAACTTCGATTTTGCTTTCCGTCATGTGAGTTTGCAGTCTTTTTGTTTTTTGTTTTTCTAACATGCATGGTTATTTAGCTGTTTTAACCCTGCATGGAAGAGACCAACCTGTCATCTGACACTTTGGATTGTTTGTCTCCCACACCACAACTGCTGCTAACTTAGACCATGAATGTCCCAGGCCCTCCTTAGAGAGCCAGTGTTGTATCTGACTTTCACCACTCACCAAACAGACCACCCATTGAACCCCACTCTGTATTGGGGAGGAAACGGCCAGGCTGATATTTAGCACACAGAAAACCCAAGTAAATGACTCCTGCAGAACCCAGAGTCTCGAGGGGTCAGATTTAGAATCACTTATGAATTGTGCTGCTGCCCCTGTTCTGCTCAAATGTGCTTTTGTTTTTTGTGTGTTTGTCTGGGAGAGCAAGAGATGGTGAGAGTTGGTACCTGTGTTCAGTTGTGCATGCTTGCATGGGAGGGAGAGAGTGCTGGAACACAGTCTCGTGTTTGTGAGTACTTGTCTTACCTGTATCACGTGTGTGTGTGTGTGTGTGTGTGTGTGACGGCACTGTATGCCCCTTAATGTATCTGTATCACTTCTGTTGTATGACGTGCGTGTGTGTGCGTGTGTGTGCGCGCGCGTGTCTAAGAAGGTCTGTTGAAGCACTCCTCACTACTGTCAGGTATATGTCTGGTCTTGTGTACTGATGATGGCAATAAAGGACTTTTCATTGTTTGATACATATTTCTCATCTCATGTCTCTTTGGTTGAACTTGCAGTTTGACATACAACCCATCTGGGTTCAATGAGCAAATTCAGGTTGTACCTGTAGCGGTGCTAAGTCAAACTATTGGCAAACATTGTCATATTTTTGGGATAACTTGTTACGACAACTAACCCCATGTAATGAAATGAATGGGCCAGTTCTTAAGTGTGAAGCAAATGACACATGAATTACCTTCACGGTCGCAGTTGATGGAACTGTGTAGTTGTGAAAGGTCTCGTCTGTGTGTTTGTATGTAGGTTTGTCTGTCTGCTAGTTATGATAGGCAACCTACCTGACATCACAATCTATTTGTCAATTTCGTATACCATGTTACAAAAAACTGAACCACAAAGTGGCGCTTCACCCAAAATGTCACCTAAAATGTGTGTAGCTTATTGTAAATATTCAAACACTGCATTAATATCTACACACAATTATACCATTATAAAATATATATTACTGTACAATATTTACATATTGCTCTCTGCTTTAAAGCAAAATTCTGAGGTGCTTTGCGAGCACCCGTTTGTGGCATTTTAACGGGGCGGATCTTCGGTTTTTCAGTATGGAATTACGCCCTGACCTTCATCAATCGCCTGTCAATCAAAATGTGACATCCTTGGTTACGGCGCTGACAAGTGACGTCCATTGTTTCAGAAGTTGGCGGTAAGTATTTACCTAAAGATGTTCCGATAAAAATTATAAATGCAGCCTTTCAGGCAGAAAATTAGTGATTAACTCTGCCAAATTAATGGTAGGATAACAAAAATCTTCGGCCCCTGTCTCTTCACCAAGAACTAAGTGAACGTCATGAGTGACTAATACATTTTGTCCTTTCGTTGTTTCGGGTACACAAATTAGATAAGCTTGGGTTCGTCCCCTTGCTTTTCCTGGGACTCAAGTCCAAAATGTCCTGTGGCTGGTCTGAGGTGGTGTGTCCTCAGGAATTGATGGATGTGAATGGGACAGCCATCAAAACCATAAAGGACATTTTTGACAGTGCTTTGACAAGTAGGTGACAGACCACATGTCGATATATGTGTGTAGACATATTGTAGACAGATGTGTCAGATGTGCCTAATAGGCTATATCCCACCCATTGACAGGTATCATGATAATGAGATGATCTGTGTTCAGTGAATGTTATGGCTGATCAGTGTACACGTACTAGAATTTTATTCTAAGGAAGTGGACACTTAAAACAACAATGTACATAACTCATAATGATCATATACTCATTTGCATTGATATGTATTTGTCTTCAGTTTTCTACAGAAACAGTGATATTGCAGAAGCTGAGGACATCTGCCCCCCCCCCCCCCCCACTCCTGCAGAAGCTGAGGACAACTGCAGAAAATACTTTCATGCATTCTTGCTAAACCCAGATCGACAGTCATTCATATGACATTTGTAGTCTATCAGCAGTAGTCAAATTATATCATGTTCATGTTGTGTACGGACATACCACTCTCAGCCCACTCCTGAACATCAGTCACCCACTGCAGGATTGTGGAGATGTCGACTGACAGCTCTGTTGTTAAGGCCTCCAGGCTGTCTTTTAGTTGTTCGCAGACTTTGCTTGGTCTAAATAAGGAAAGAAAAACACAAATGCTTATGCACTTTACGACGTACGACTTAAACAAAGGCTGAATGAGATGGTTGATCTACAGGATATATATGTATATATATATATATATATATATATATATATATATATATATATATATATGGCTTTATTGCATTGAGAACATTCCAGGGTGCCTTCAGGAACCGTCTGCTGAGGTAGGAGCTCATGTGCTGGACCTTGGCTTGGTTCCATCCCATGCACAAGAGTGTGATCATGTCAGTGCATGCTGCAATGGAACATTGGTCAGTGCAAGGGCATGCTCTAGAATGCATGTTGACGTGAAAGAAGGGAATATGCTTACCAGTTTTTGACATATATTTTGTGGAAATGGCGATCCTGGAGAGGAAGGCGTTGGCCTGCTCCACTTCTCCTCCCAGGGTGCAGGCAGCATTCTCCTGGAACCTCCCACCCCATTTGATCTATTGGGCCAGAAGACATGCCATATAATATCCAGTACATGTACAGATTATGTGAGACTAACATTAAGCTGTTGTTAAGGTTTGCTTATGTTGATTTGGATATCTCCATTAATTGTGCATGCGTGGAAAACGTAGTTCCAAGAAGTCAAGACCAGATCATGTAATTGCGTAGCCTGGCTCTGCCCTCCTACGTACTTCCGCTCAATTTGCATTTTGCTTCAGTACTAGTACAAATGAAATGTACGAGGGTCTGGTTAGGACCAGGCTAGTAATTGCGTGGCTACGAAGCTAAAATCAAATAAGTGGATATCTAGTTAGCAACTAATGGTTAGACCTGAGCTTCGGTGCAACGTTTAAGTAGCTAGACCAGCTAATTAGCACTGATAGCACGGGACAGTGCAATATTATTGCTCAAAAAAATTATTAACAGAATGTTGCTAGTCTAGCTTGCTAACCAATAAACTGGTGAACACGAGTACTTGTAGACAGTCTTTTTCTTCAGCAACCGTAAAAAAGTTATTTTGAGTGCGCACTCATATGGTACTCTCCCCTTTGAGGTAAATGTAAAAAGGCGTAACGCTACAACACTTTATCGCTCAACAATGCACACCCCGGAACTGCCTCTCAACCAATCAGAATGCTTGATTTCATCTACCCGTATTATAAGTAAGGAATAAGGTACTCAAGGCAGTACTTTATTTTCAATAAAGTACGTGTTCAAGTGTGTCGAAGGCCCGAAGCGCAGCGGAGGGCCAGCAAACCCTGAATACCTTATTGCTGAAGTATTATAATTGGACCAATAGGCTGTTCTTATTGGTCCAGAGATGTTCTTAAAAGTTAACAAATCCGTTTGTATACCTCCTGAAAGTTCGCAGAAGTAAACAAACGTTGTTTTTTTTGGAAACTCCACAGAGTTGTTTGATATGTTGTCTTGGAGATGTAGTGACGTCACCAGTTTTAACAAATCTGTTTTCAAAGGCGTTTGCAGACCTGTCGAAGAGTTAAACAGTTGCAGTTTGCTGTTTAGTCTTATGTGCTTCCTTAGTTGCTGATTCTTCTGCGGTGGGTTTGTTTTCTCTAGGGGAAACGGTACGAGATGGTTGGTACTTACAAGATTCATGGATATCCTGCTTATCCTGTTTCTCTGAGCCGTTCATGTCATGATGACGAGCCAATCCTCTCAGTTTCCAGGTTTCCAGAATGCCCACTCCCAGTTAACAAACAGCCTAGCCTAATATAATGACAAGTATAATGACAATTCAATTGGGTTAATAATTCACACTTAAAGTGTAACCGTACACTGAAATGACAGCTAATTTTTTTTTTTCTAAATTAACGAATTCTTTTTTAGTAGCTTTTCCCCTCCAGTCAGTCTTTTACACACATTGTTATAAGTTCCTTCTAAACTGTAAGCCTTACACTTACCTAAACAATGTTCTCTCTTCTAATGATGTTTACACATCCCAAACAAATGTCATGACTAGAAAATAGTGAAATATGGTTGTGCGTTGTGACATGGGAGGCTGTGTCTAACAGTTCAATTCAGTCTTTTCACTTCAGTCGTCCTCATTTCAACCTTTAAAGACACAGAAGAAACCGATTTTTTCTTCCAGGTATGTGTTTTATTTTTGTTATTATTATTTATTAAGAAAACCTTTTTCCGTATTCCGTTCAATGGAAAAGAATGGAAACTCTAGACATGGTTCCTGGATTTTGATCCTGACATATTATACTGAAATGACAAAGAGAGACATAACTGTACAGCTAAGACTGCTTTATATACAGTATATTTTAGTAGATGCTTTATATTGTTTCATTTAGTATTTCCTTAGTATACCTTTTTAGGTTACCGTTTCAGGTTAATTTTTTCAGGTTAATTTGGCATTTTTAACAAGTAAACTTTCCAGCTACATTGGAATTGTTGGTCCTGTTCTTCTCGACATTTTTCTAGTTTAATTCATAAATGCGAAGTGAGCTAATCATTCTCATAAACAAAGTATGTAACGCATACAAATTAATCTAACAAACCATCAAAGTGTTTATGTATTTGTAAACTGTATATAAATTCTATGCAATGGGAAAAGTCCACTAGTGTACATGGTAGGTAAGTAAGTAAAGCAAAGACAAAACAGGTGCGTTCGAGAATACAAAACAGAAAAGAAAAGCATGTCTTTTTTTTTTTCTTTTTTTTTACAAAAAAAGCTTTTGAGATGTCTGCGCAGACACATTAATGTGTTGTAACAATCGGATGATAAATTGTGATATGAATTCCTTTATTTTAACTTTAGGAATTTGGGGGACTGGTCCCCCCCAAAAAGAAAAAAATACTGATGAGTTTTTACATGATTAACCCATCGGTGTCCACGTTGCAGCCATGGCGATGCATCCGGTATCCGTGGTGACCCATCAGCCTGGGACGTTCCTGGCTGCAGCAGGCTTGAAGACTGAGATGTGGACCAGCGGCATCTGTGACTGCTGTGAAGACATGCAGACCTGTTAGTGCCAAAATAAAACAAAACGATCCCTTTAACTGTGTTGTAAATACGAGAGGTCATTCGAAGTCTATTCATATTTGACATGTTTTCCCTCCCAAAAAATTCAAATGTGTGTTTGTGCGTGTGTTTTTTTATGTGTTGGACTTCTGGCTTGCCTTTGTGTATGCATTTGTCTATGCAAATGTGTGTGTGTGTGTGTTCCTGCCCGCCCATATGCTTGTCCAGGTTGTCTAGGGTTCTGGTGTCCGTGCTGCCTGGCGTGTCAGGTGAGCTCAGGCCTTGGAGAGAGTCACTGTCTCCCCCTGCTGGACTGGTTCAGTGGTGGAATGATCCCTCCTATATCGCTGGCCCTCAGGAGCACCTTGAGGGAGAGGTACAATTTACAGGTAGAGAACACTATACTGTTACACCTTATCCCACTGTTTCTACATGTAGAGTTAAGAAACAAGCTTATGATGATGATTATTATTATGATGTCAGCCAAGCCAAAACATGAACAAAACACCACATCATTATTTTGAAGATATTAATGACTCATCACTTCTTTCAACCTTCTCTCCACGCTTCATGCAGGGCAGCGTTGCTGACGACTGCTGCATGGTCACCTGCTGCTCCAGCTGCAGCTGGTGTCAGATGGCCCGTGAGCTCAAAGCTCGGGGGAACACCACCATCCAGATCAATATGAATCCCTCCCAGCCACCGTATGCCCCTCACCTCTCCAATTAAAAGTGACATGGACCCAAGAGATGGTTGGCCCAAATGGTTATTTTAAAACACAAATGTTGAGAGAATATTAGTGCATGTATGGGTTTAATATAGGATGCTTCCCTCTATCACCTCTCTCTGACTCATCCTGGGAGTTTTTCCATGTTTGCTTTGAGGATCTTAGGTTGACAAAGGTCCAGTTTTACGGGCGTATGTGAAGCCCTCTTTGACTTTGCTTGGAAAAAGTGCTCTACAATTAAAAATGGATTTGATTAGTCATTGATTCATTCTCGTTTGCTAGTTCCCTTGTTGATTTTTGACATATAATCCACATTATGTGGGTTGTATTGGTAATATAAACAATACCAAGCCCTGTAGTTTGAGTTTTATATAACCTCACCTATATACCATTTTACTCTCACATATAAACCATTATACTTTTGCACATAAACGACTTGGTCTCACATACACCATAACCTCACATATATACCATAGTATAAAAAAGCTCAAAACGTCTAAATTAGCTAATATTATTGTGCACAAGTATTTTATTATAGTTAATATTTAAATTAATTACGTAATTTCAGGAACTGAGAATTCAGTACTACTTCCTTTTCAATCAAATTTCCTTCTGTTTCAATAAAACGTTCACATAGACAAGTATTCTCTCTTACACATCCTGTTATTCTCTTATATTTAAAATGCAATTATGGATCTTACATATAACTATTATTATTCACATAGACAAGTAATCTTACTTACATACTATCATTGTGTTTCACACAAACTATTTGTCAATCTTACATATATTGTCATACTTTAGTACGATGGTGCTTATAAGAGGGTATTTTTGTGTGTGTAAGAGAGAAAAGCAATCTGTGTAAGAGCGTATGATAGTAAATGAAGGAAAGTTCGACTGTGCATGTAAGAGAGTATGCCAGTTCATGTGCAAGAGTATGATGGTATATATGTGAGAGTATAATGGTATATATGTGAGGTTATGGTGTATGTGAGACCAAGTATGAATTATGGCCTATACGGCCTCTCATATGTGACTCTGACATTACACTTACACTGCAATGAAGTAAAGAATAATGCATTTGCTAAACTCTGTCTCCCTGCTGGATGGGGTCAGTGGTGGAATAATCCCTCCTGTATCTCTCTCAGTAACACCTTGCAGATGTCTACAAACCTCAGTCAACACAACACACTCACAATGAACACCAGGATGCCAATAGAACTCCAATATCCTGTATTCCAATGACCCACTTGTGGTTTCCCTCCACACCTCGTCCAGGGGAGCGCTGTCGATGACCGTGGTTCCAGACCCTGTGCAGGTCGCTGCACATGCCCTCCCAAACCCTGAACACCTTGGAGGCCAATCCTACTGACAGAATATATTACCATCTTTGTCATCTGACACTATCAGAATCTGACTGCAATAAGTAATTTCTTTGAATGGGTGAAGACCATTAGACCAGACAAAAATCGGACCAAGGCGTTCAATATTAATGAGTTCAATTGAAGATCTTCTCAAAAATCTCTACCCTGGAGACCGGCAGATTCGGCCAACCCTGCAACAGCACCTGCTTCCTCACTCTAACCACAAAGATGAAGGAACTGACATCATTGTGATCAAAAAACACAGGAAGCATGATAACCCACAACCACAGGATGTGCTGCTGAAAGCTTATTGGATGTTTAGGTGGGGACAGGAAATAACGGTCCTGATCTCGGAGGGTTCTTGAGAATGTGAGAAGAGCATCTTCATCACACGCAGAGCCGTACAGCCCTTGTGACGAGACCTACTGAAGGGTAAGAATGATAAGAACTCATATAAGATGACGAAACAATCTAAGAATCTGGGAACATTAGTTCATAAAAACAACTGTTGTTTTGTGTGAAGGGTGCATCTCTGCCACATCTTTTACTTTCTTAGGAACTTTTTGATTTAGATTCAAGTACAACTAAACCCTCAAACTAAAAGTGATCTAGAGTTTACTACGTGATTGGAACGGGCATACACAGCATGGCATATCGTCCTCTCAAGTAAGGGCCTTTTCCCACCACGTGGTTCTGAAAACCTCAAACTTCCTCTGACTGATACACAACCTGAAACCCATGTTTATATAAAGATCTTGAGTACCCGATCTTATTTGAATGACTCGTAAATAAGGTTATTGAGAGTAGGACAGATATATCGCGAGATTGATCCTTAAAGGTTCAAATTAAAAAGGCTAACTCAAGGAGCATTGCCGTTGTATTCACTTGTTGAATAGCATTAGTTTCTATTCAGTACTCAGAGAAGCGTCCTTACAGGGTATAACTTTAGTTGTTTGAGAAACATTAAGTCGTTTTGCATGGACAGGTTTGAATCAGACAGTTTTTGTACAGTTGTCCCAGGTGGGCCATTCCATAAAAAGAGGACATTTTGGATTTGTACACAATTTTAGAAAAAGGTATGGTGCCATATCATGATGTTAAAATATCTCAATTAGGAGCTACCATCCATCTACATGTTATGTATTTTATGTGAATTCTGTTACAGTCACTTACCTACTTGTTTGAACACTGTACATAAACTGCCCCATGTTACACTGAGATATTTATTAGTTTGCTATTATCATATTCAAGAGGCGATGGAAAATGCCTGGAAGAACAATGATGGGTTGCTGGCCAGGTTACCAAAAAAGCCTGCTGGCACTCATACTGCATTATGCAATTACACTGTTTATGGATATTTAGATTTCAGTGTCGGTTTTGACGTTGACTTGAATGAACTCACTGTTGTCCTGTCCATGGTGCAGCCATGGCGATGTCAGTTGTGACCACGCAGCCTGGAATGGGTATTCTTGCACCAGGCGTGAAGACTGAGATGTGGACCAGCGGAATCTATGACTGCTGTGACGACATGCAGACCTGTTAGTGCCAGCAAAACAGAAAACATATACATATTTTTTATTCTTCTTGCATTTACGTGTATGAAACACATTCACATGGGTGCTTGACTGCGGGGGTTTGTGTATGCATATGTAAATGTGTGTGTGTGTGTGTTCCTGCCCACCCATATGCTCCCTGCAGGTTGTCTAGGGTTCTGGTGCCCATGCTGCCTGGCGTGTCAGGTGACCTCAGGCCTTGGAGAGAGTCAATTTCTCCCCCTGCTGGACTGGTTCAGTGGTGGAATTATCTCTCCCACATCTCTGGCCCTCAGGAGCACCTTGAGGGAGAGGTACCGCATACAGGTACAGAACGACCTACCAACACTTCAAACTTTACACATGTACTCATACTTCTTAACTTTGCAACACATGGTGACATAACTGCCATTAAGATTTGATGGAATTATTTGATGGAAGATGGAATTATTGTGGAAACAAAATATCATTTTCATGTTGGGTTAAGATGGTTGTTGATGTCTACAGAGCCCAGTAAACAACACAACCACTCAGAAGGAATGCCAGGATGTCAATAGAAACGTTATTTCCTTTATTTCAATGACTCCAAACCAGGGCAGTATGGCTGACGACTTCTGCATGATCTACTGGTGCAACAGCTGCAGCTGGTGTCAGATGGCCCGTGAGCTCAAGGCTCGGCGCACTGCAGTCCAGCAGACCACCACCACCACCACCTTCGTGCACCATGCCAGTCCAGGTGTAATGTACCCCCCTCAGCAACCCTACGGCATGCAAGCTACACCTGGCGCTGAACAGTGCATGACTTTGCTGGCATGACATGGTTCAAGCTATGAGGAAAGGGGAAGGTTCTAGTCAGTCAGT
>NC_140385.1:6055000-6087500 GCF_054491055.1 Hypomesus nipponensis
ACGGTCCTTGTATCCCCAAATAACTGCAAATGGTAACTGGAAATGTACAAAACATTGGCAACGTGGCAAATTTTAAAAACGTATTTTTAAAGTTACCAGAATGTCACACATCACACATGGAAACCCAACTAATGATATGCATGTGGTTTCTTCAACCTTTAACTGAACTGGTTGACATGGTGGGTGCTGATACTAACCTGTAGAGTCACACCCTGATTTGTTTCACCAGTTGGTTTGTCTCCACCCGGGCGTTCCCGGGTTCCCCTGTTGTCATGGTATTTAACTTCTGTTCTCTGTTCTGGCACTTGCCAGCATAGACATATATACATGTCTATGCTTGCCAGATCTCTTGTACTTCACAGTCGTTTCCAGCATTCCCTGTAACTAGTTATTCCAGTTTCTTGTTTTTCTGTCTTCACGGTTGTAATCTCTGCCTTTTTAGTCTCCCGACCACGGACCTGCCTGCCCCAGTGGACCTCTGCCATTCGGCCCCGATACCGACCTCTGACCTCCCACCGTCCAACGAGCCTGCCTGACCCAGTGGACCTCTGTCTTGCTTCCTTGTTGCCAACCTTTGCTTGCCCGTGGACTACGACATTGATTGATGCGATCAAAAGGGACCTAAAGAGAGACAACATAATTGATCAGATTTAGCTCATGTTGTCAAACAAGATTCTCTACCTGTGGTCAAGTGTTCCAAGAACTAAGATTTTGAAAGGCATTTTTTGCAGGTTCTAAAGATGACAGGATTCCTATTCCAGAATGCAATGCGGCAATGGGGTAACTAAAGATACTCATTGCATATTTTCAATTTAACAATAATTTTATTGTTACATTTACAAAAGGACTACATTTCTAAGTGGAAATGTACAAAACCTTGGCAACATGGCAATATCTCCAGCTAATATATTTGTACAATATCAATAGTGTTAACAAAGCTGATATGTAAATAATACGCCTAATAATGTAAAAAATACAAAATAACGGGCACAAAATCGACACATTTAACTCTTCATTCACTAAAGGGTGGTTCAGGGTTCATTTGTAAACAATAGCATTATTAATGTCATTAATACAGTCATTAATAGGCAATTTATGTTAAAGTGTTATTCAATATATTTATTCTATATACTGTATTATGTCCATCATTTTCTGTCTTAAATTAATCTTCAATTTATTCCAGTGGTGACAGCAGTTTTCACAATCCAGTGAAGTGAGAAGGATTTAAGTGAGCTGTCAGTCACAAGTCTGTGAGGTATTCACTGGACGAAGTCTCCACGTAGACGCAACCCCGAGAGCCTGGCTGTGATTGGCCACCACGCAAGTCAATCACTCTGCTCCTCCCTCTCTCACTATCGCTCGTCTGAAGACGGGCTCCGCCCAGGAAACAGTCCCACACCATCCCTCTGCTCCATAACTGTACACCCACATACACACAACAAATGATTTTGTCAGCAACTAAACCTAAAAAAAATGTCTTGCTCACACGAGGGTGGGTGTGTCTAACCTCAATAGAGATGTGTGTGTCAGGGTATCTTCTGTAGAAGATAGCCCTCAGATTGAACTCTGGGCTCCCATTCTCCTTAAACACACATGTCTTGACGGTGTCGTCCTCACAGCGAATCACAGCGTAGACGTCTGGTAAAGAGAACGACAGCAAGAGGGAGTGAGTGTGTGTGTGCGTGTACCTACCAGTGTGTGTATTTAGTGTACCTGTGTGTGTGGTGTACTTGTATATGTCTGTGTGTACCTGTGTGTTCGTGTATGTTTGTGTACATGTTTGTGTGCGTGTAGTCGTGTGTTTGTGTACGTGTGTGTAACTGCATGTTTGTGTACTTGTGTGTGTATGTGTGTGTACCTGGGTGTTTGGGCTGGCTGAGTCCGGAGGCTCTGCGGAGGTGGACGGTGGTCACTACGGTGGGCTGAGGTAAACAACACTGCCACACCGATGGAGAAGGCAGGTCCTCCTTCAACTCCCTGACAGAGAGAGAGAGAGACAGAGAGAGAGACAAAGAGAGAGAGAGAGACAGAGAGAGAGAGACAGAGAGATATGGCGGCTGTGTTCCAAAAATGTGAACAAAGAATGCCTGGGATTTCTCACATTGCACACATGCTCTTTCTCTTGTTACCTCTGTCTTTCTTCCTCTGCCATACCAGCTGGCACACATGCCATACATACACAGACACACAGCCTTTCTCTTGCACCCACACAGATACACACCCAAAGACATTCACACAACTCCCCCCCCCCCCACCACACAGACACACAGACAGACTCGCCCAGCCTCCCTCCCCCCCTCCACACACACCTTAGGCTGACGTGGGACTGGGAGAAGAGCCGCAGCAGGAAGCGTCCGGTGGGGCCGGGCTGGAAGGTGGTGGGCAGCAGGGCGTAGCGTCCCGGCGCCAGCTGCACGCGCAGCGCCACGCTCCGGGAGTCCATGTAGACGGAGCTGGCCGCCTGCTCCACCACGCACTGCACCCGGCTGCAGCGGTTCACCTCCACCTGGGAGGGGTGGGGGGTAAAGCCGTTGGTGCGGGTTGTCGTTCGTTTATCTTTTGAATCCTCAGAAAGCACGCGCACGCCGTTGTTGTGGTCGCGTCGAGAACTCCCTCACCTTCAGCACCTCGAATCCGATGGGTAGGTTTTCTCCTCCGCCGTCTTTTCTCTGTATCCTCCTGTCCTCCTGCTGCAGACAGATCAGCACCTCTTCCCCCTTCCCGCGCACCTCGAACATGAACTGACGCGGAAAGAGACATCGAGGGAAAGGGGAGAGAGACACGACGAGGGACAGGAAAATGGGCATTGTCAATCTCCTGCTTTTTTTGGGCGCAGACATATGCGTTCAAGAGTTTTTTGTTCGGGTTGTGTTTCAAAAATACCTTACCTGGGGATTGTGCAGAAACGAGTCTGTGTGGTTAATACATCCCCCGCACCTACTCCTCTTATCCAGCTGCTCATCCCAGCCTCCACTCGTCTCCTCCTCTTCTCCCTTCTCCTCCTCCTGACTCTTCGTCTTCTTCCCTCCCTCCTTCGTCTTAGCAACCTCTCCTTCTCCGCCTCCTTTACCTGGCCCTCCCTTCCTCTGCCTCTCCCCGAGTCTCTCCTCTTTCCTGTCCCCCTTCTGCTGGGTCCCCCCAGGCTTGGCCACGATCCTCCCCAGGTCGGGTGCCCTGCGGCTGGGTAGCAGGATGCCCGGAGGCCGGGTCCCAGGGGTGGAGGGGGCCGGGGTCCACTCCCCGAGACGGCGGGCCTCTCTCCAGTGGGAGCAGCGCCACAGGAGGGATCTCTCCACCAGGCGACACACCACCACGTCTGTGAAGTAGCTGCAGAAGTCCTCAAATTCCATCCTGGGGGAGGGGACCGGGGAGGAGGTAAAATCAGGCGAGTCAGCGAACTGGTTCTTCTATGGCTCTCAGGGCAACGCTCTATTCTAACCTACAGTTTGTGTTGATGTAATACGGTTCGGTATCAGTGGTAGTCGTAACATCAGTTCTTCTGTGCAGTAGATATATCAACACAGAGAATCCACTTAGAATTGTCTGAGCTCTATTTTTGTAACACTGGTGATACGTTTGGCACAGATTGTTTGTGTAGTTTTTACCAGAATTCTCCAACATCTCGGACTACAAGTCCCATCTTCTCCTTCTCTCCACGGCTCACCTGCTGCCACAGCAGCGACCTGCAGGGGGCGCAAACAAGCTCAGTTTCACATTTTGATACAGGGAGCTTTCTAAGTACACCTCGAACTGATAAGTGTGTGGTCACTAATTTGAGTAGAGCCTATTTGAACGGAAACACACTTGAGAAACAGACACACTTGACTGAGTAAGATATTCTAGAAACAGCCAGTAACGACCGGCCCCTGACTCACCCTTGGCTCCAGTCGCCTGTCCAGTCAGCGGTTCCCCATGGGTTTCTCATTCGGACCATAAGGAGGCGGGTTGCCCCGCCCTGACCCAGGCTCTGACCCTGGCTCTGACCCAGGCTCTGACCCTGCAGCTTCTCGCTCAGGCGCACCTTCTTCACGGCGGTGATGCCATAGGCGTGGCCACGCACCAGACCACAGTCCAGGACAGACTCCACCTTTTCACCCTCTGCGGGCTGGGGAGAGGGGGGAGAGGGGAGAGAAACAAGAGGAGAGTTAGATACAGAGGTTGTTAAGGAGAGAAGAGAGAGAGAATAACACAGACAGCCAAAACATAAAACAACCCCAGAGATCACAACTTTCAAACACCCTGTAACAGCAAACCCTGTCACCCAGACAACGCCAACTGGTTCTCAAGCCAGGGCCATCGAGAGAGGTCAGAGTCCTGGCCAACAGAGAGAACGTGCCGCAGCGACAAAGACAGAGGCCAGTGTCATTCCTGTCGTGGCGTAGAGGTGACAGTGAAATGCCTGGACAATGGTTCCACACAGCTGCCTGTCTGTCCTCTGCAACCTGGTCGAAAATGGTCTTCTAGGTGACCTCTCCAAGGACCACTGCCACCATAGCTGTCTGCTTGGCCCAGTTCCAAACCATTTATCACCACCTCTACGCTACCGTCCTGCTGCTCCCTGTGCCACTGTTCAGAACAGAACGGCAGGTCATGTTAATGGCTACACATTAAATGTTTGAGCCGGTGTGTCAGCTGTTTATTAGGGCCGTTTAAATCAAACAATGTCCTCTTGAAGGTCGCCTGTCTATTTCTCCGTGATCCAAGTTTCATCTCGATAGCGTTTTATTGGAAGATGCCTAACTTCTCCTTGATGTTTACCATATCCACACTCGAAGCGGACACTATAACTCAGTGTTTATTTGTGCTATACCACCAAACACATGACGGCTCACGAAGACTTTGAGTACTTTAGAACAATTTAATTATATCGTTTGTTATTATTATTTCCTTTATTTCCGTATCTCTCTGTCATGCCCTGCCATGGGACAATGGATGAAACTAGCTAATCTAGCTAATTCCGGTGCATTTACATTTTTACATGTTTATCAATGTACACGGTCCCTTTTCAAATAAAAGCATATTATTCTGACTTCAGCAGGGATATTGTCCATGTACCCGTATGGAGCATGTGATGAGAGCCTGGCGTGCGCTGGCCTTGGCCAGAGTCTGGAAAAGGGTCTTCCTCTGCTCTGGGTGCAGGCCCAGGGCCTCCCGCTCCAGGCTCAGGGGCTCCGACACCCCCCCGGTGAAATCAATGAGGGCCTCTGCCGTGTTGCCCCCCTCCAGGGCCTCGTAGCAGCCGTTCAGTCTGAAGGGGGTGGTGGGGGGAGGAGGGGTGGGGTGGGGTGGGGGTGATGGGGGGAGGAGGAAGGGGGGAAGAGGTGGTGATGGAAGACAGGGGTGGCACAATCTCTGTTTAACTTCTTGAACCATCCCTTTACACATCAGTAACTTATCTTACCCTCAGGGGCTGTATACGTCAGTGTTTGAAAAAAATTAACTAAAAAAAAATGTAATTAAAAAAAATAAGTGCACCAATCCAAGATGGGAACTCGACTCATATATCCTCAGATTTATTACCAAAAAGTGTTCCGTTGACAAGCTGTACTGTCGGCCTCCTGCACTACAGGTTCACACAAATCTGACAAACATAAGATAGGTGACAGCAACCAGATGGAACCTGAGCTTCAACCTATACTCATTGCACACAGGTCAGCGTGTCCCCCCGCCCCATGCGAGTCTTACTTGGCGTAGGCCTTCTCCAGCAGGGCGCTCCAGAACTCGCGTGGGGTGGCCGAGCGACAGAACAGCAGCGTCCCTTCCTCGCTGACCGGCAGGCGGTCGTCCACCACCACGTCCGTCCAGCGGCCAAGACGCCAAAAGCGGAAGTGGAAGATTCCGGCGTACAGGTCGGGACGCTTGGGGTTCCACTCCTGCTCCTGGTGGTCCGGAATCACCTGACACGGTTTATCCAATAGGAGACCAAAGACTGGTGTAAATACAGATCACCTGACACGGTTTATCCAATAGGAGACCAAAGACTGGTGGAGATACAGGGTTTAATGTTTATGGCCAGTATATGTGTTCTGTGATGGTGGCCATGGTTTAATAAATTATAATTGAACTTTTTGGGTCTAAGGGTCTAATCAATTCACTAATTAGAGAAAAGACCATCATTTCTATACATTTAAAATGTGTATTCATGTATTCATTGACAATTCAGGTTCACGAAAACACAAAAAAGTTGAAAAGGAAAAATATGTCGGGTGACTTTAGAATTCTCACCTTCTTCCATAGAGTGGGTTCCGAGGCCAGACAGGAAGTGGCTGCAACCATCCAGCAGTTACCCAGACTGCCTTGGTGCAGGTCCCGGGTGCTTATGCCATCCACGAACAGACGGGGGTCCTTACACAGTTCCTGAGGAGAGACAAGGAGAGAAATATAGAGGATTTGAGCAATTGAAGGTAAAGTGCAATCATTAGATGATTTATGCCACAGTATTCCATTTGTCTTAAATTAACACACGGCAGCAACTTTTTCTGGACTTCTATCCATCTAATCTATCAATTCTGAAATGCAGCCTACGTTTCTGCTAGCCTTGTTTGGGAGCAGTGAGGACGAGACCGATCCTGTCTTCTTGGACCTGTTGATCTTACTCTTGACATTCAGACTATCAGGTAACGGTAGAGTTACTGGCAGATACACTCTCACACACACACTCTCACACACACACACTCTCTCACACACACACACACACACTGGAGTCCAAGCAGACAAACACACACTTCCAGGGGTCAAGCCCTGTACAAATGTAACTCTAGAAAAGTTATGAACTCCATGATATCATGTTGACCTCATGAAGTTGACCCGATTTTGGCTTTGATGGTTATGGATGGGAAGTCATGTGTCCAAGTGTTTAGGTGTTTGTGTGTGTGTGTGTGTGACTACTGAGGGAGGTGACTGACGTCAGCCTATCACTCGACTCCCTGTGACTGGACTCCTAAACTACCTGAGCAGAGCATTTGAAACACAACCCCAGCCGTTTATTGTTACTTAATCATGAACCATCAACAAGGCCCACAAAGGTTCCTTTAGAGTCTGCAAAGTTCCATTTAAGAATCTTTCAGAAAGAACTACTTGCAGTTCCAAACAGAATCTTACAAAACTAAAACAGGTTCAATGTTGAACCCCAGAGTTCTTCTCCGGTTACAAATGGTTTGACACACAGAAATGGGTACAGGTCAGTAGTGTTTGACTGCAGTTCAAGATGTCCTAGGCTGAAATGCCCTGCTGTATATTACTTTGGATAAAAGCATTCGCTAAAGGACTACATAATATTATTATTTCATCCAATGTACTGTAGACTCGAGAGGAGCCAGCTGAGGTGGCTCGGGCATCTGATAAGGATGCCTCCTGGACGCCTCCCTGGTGAGGTGTTCTGGGCACGTCCCACTGGGAAGACCCAGGACACGCTGGAGGGACTATGTCTCTCGGCTGGCCTGGGAACGCCTCGGGGTCCCCCAGGAAGAGCTGGTGGAAGTGGCCGGGTAGAGGGAAGTCTGGGCCTCCCTGCTTAGGTTGCTCCCCCCGCGACCTGACCCCGGGACAAGCGATAGATAACGACGACGACGACAATGTATTGTATAATATAACCCACACTCCAAGCTACAACAACCCTCCGGTCCTAAAAACAGGCTGTAAACATATCCTATTTAAATCAAGTGTTGCTTTTATAGATCCCAGAGCAAACGCACAGTGACACCCTGCCAGGGTCCCAGTCTCAGTCCGCAACACGTGCCACACACACTCTCGGCAGCTAAAGTTGCAGTGACGCCTCTCTTACATTAGAAAGGACTTTAATTAAACCGATCTGGAATACAAACTGCTGAGCGGACTACTAGATTTAGACAAGGGGATGTTTGGGGCGCCCAAAGTCCTGGGAGAGGCCATGAGGTATATTGGTGTGTGTGTGTAGGGTGTGTGTTTGTGTGTGTGTGTGTGTGTGATGGAAATAACTGTCTGTATGTATCTAAATCTGCTCTGACGCTATGTCAATCCTGTGTAAATGCGTGTATGTGTGTGTGTGCAGGAGCATGCGTTTGTGAGTGTACAATGTGTGTGCGTGTGCCTGGAGTGTGCAAGTGATGGAAATGTTCTGTCTATAGTCTGTATCTAAATGCACTCTAGATATCTGTATGTCTTGTTGTCAGTACTGTTGACACTTCCAACCACACCCAGTCCCCCCTTTCTTCACCATGGTGCCTTCCACTGTCATTACTGTCCTTCTCACCTTTGGCCTCTTCCATTTGAGCCCGGGGGGTGGCTCTCGTTTGTAGAAGAGTGACTGGGCGGAGGGGGGGAAGGCGGGGTCCTTGAAGAGCACACCCCTCCTCATGCATGCCCTCTTGAGCTTGTGGTAGCTCTGACCCTGGAAGTCATACACACGCTCCGGCATGCTGAGGACCATGAGCGAGAGAGAGAGAGAGAGAGAGAGAGAGAGAGAGAGAGAGAGAGAGAGAGAGAGAGAGACAGAGAGAGAGAGAGAGAGAGAGAGAGAGAGAGAGAGAGAGAGAGAGAGAGAGAGAGAGAGAGAGAGAGAGAGAGAGAGAGAGAGAGAGAGGAACGTAAAGAGATAGTGGATGGTTAGAACAGTTCCAATGTCAGGGGATGTTAATCAACTATGAATATGCGCAGTCCAGGGGAACAGTGGTTCCAAGCATCCCCAGGGTTAGGGTTAGGGTCGGGGGAATGGGGGTGGGGTAGGGGGGGGGTTGAAAGGGTAACACAGGGAAACACCCACAAAGCACACCCATTATTGTAATAATCCATGAGTTACACATTGATGTTATCAATTCTATAAAAACACCTGCAGAGTTCAAATGAAGCAAACCCAAATGTTTGAATACTTTGTGTGTCTCTGTCCCTTAACTGTAAAAGCCAGCACAATACCTGCTCTGGAAGACCTGTAGGCTTCTCCTCACTCTCCAAGCAGGAAGGAACTCACAGAGCTCCGGTACGTCAAGCTTCCTCTTGATCCAAGAAACGGTTCCTTCTCTTCGGTCTCGTGTCTTTGTTTGTCATATGTTTTATAGGGTCACCTGTTGTCGGGGAGACGCATTGCTGCTTTGGAGTATGTTTAGAGAGCCAGAGGTGTAATCTTCTCTCCTGTTGTCTCCGTCTGTCTTTCCAGTCTCCAAGGCAACCGACATGGGCTCCCAAGCTGTCGCTTGCTTCAGTACTTGACGAGCATTACCGTCCACCAGGTTCCTGTTAAAGGAGGTTGATGTTGTTTTTATACTTGCAAGTTTTTCATTAATCCACCTGGTTAAGAAGTTCTATGATAAAAAAAAAAGAAAAAGCTTTACATAAATAAAGATAAAGATTCAGAAATGTACACGATTTCCTTCCGGTGGAGTGTATATCCATTTGTTGCAACGTTTCAAGGTTCCTCATACTGTAGATGTGTGCTTGTGTGTGTTTGTGTGTGTGAACACCTTGCACTGCCTCATCTCTGTGAGTCTTTTGCCACCGCTCCATATTATGACTTTTTAAAGAGCCTAGCGATAGTGTGTATGTGTTACGCAAGCGTAACCCGCTCCCTGGCTGTCATCCTATACTCAGGGGAAACCTTTTACCTGTGTCCCAGCAGCATGGAGAAGCATGTGTCTGTATGTGACATCAACTGATCTGTGTGTTTGTTTGTGTGTTTGTTTGTGTGTTTGTATGGTTCTGGATATGTGGGAGTGTGTACGTGCATGCGTGTGTGTGTCCACGCGTGTGTGTGCATAACCATGACAGGGTAGAGGAA
This sequence comes from Hypomesus nipponensis, assembly GCF_054491055.1. Taxonomy (NCBI): domain Eukaryota; kingdom Metazoa; phylum Chordata; class Actinopteri; order Osmeriformes; family Osmeridae; genus Hypomesus; species Hypomesus nipponensis. The sequence goes on from NC_140385.1 coordinate 6,064,749, forward strand.
CATCAGTAGACCTGTGTGTGTCTGTTGCTGTTGCTGTAACACTATCCTCTAGACAGACAATAGCTATAAAGAGTATCTCCATGTTATGAGACGTAACATACAATTAGTCACAGCCACAGCGAGTAAAAAAGAAAAAGACTGTTACTTCAGACCTTCTACTTTTTCAGCCACTTTTCACCTCTCCCTCCTTCTGCCTGACTGTGAGTAGGAGAACCACACCGAAAACCAAACACACTCTCGCACACAGATACAAGCAAAACCAACCTGGAAGCACGCAGATAGGGTAACGTGTGTTCCATGTAAAGCAAGCAGCACAAACAGGCATTGCTTGGAGATTTCTTACCTAGCTTACCGACATCAGCTCCTGGTGTGTGTGCGTGTGTATGTGTGTGGGTGTGCGTGTGTGCGCGTGTGTGTACGTCTCTCTTACAGCTGGGTCTGCTCCTCTCATCAGGGTTGGTGTATAGAGTTCTGTCTTGTCCCTGAACCCACTCCTCTTCAGACAGCCTGAAGCTTCTCCCTCTCTCTCTCTCTCTCTCTCTCTCTCTCTCTCTCTCTCTCTCTCTCTCTCTCTCTCTCTCTCTCTCTCTCTCTCTCTCTCTCTCTCACCCCTCCCTCTGCACTGCTCACTCTCCACTGTGGTCTTTCTCCCGCAAGTCCTCATTCATTTATCACTCTCATTTTATCACACTCTCTATCTCTCTCTTTCGCTCTCTCTCTCTCTCTTTCTCTGTCCCTCCCATAGGACAGTTTCTGTTGTCATTAAGCGCGTGCCTACTGACACCTGAGCCCCCCCCCCCCCCCCCCCCCTCACCACCACCACCAATTTAAGTCGTAACCCCTTCAATGCCAGCACAATGACTCATCAATTGATCTAGTCTAGCCAAACTGTTGGCTGCCCTGCATACCTTATTTTGGTCTCATAGACCTGTTTTTTTTTTTGTAGGGGGGGACTACAAAAGCAAACTGAAACAAAATGTTAAAAATACTTGTTCATTGGCAGCTAGATGAAATGTCCTGTCATCTGTCGTTGCTAATTATAAACCACACCTTTCCTTATCAATCCGTTAGCCTTTAATCGCTTCACTCTACCTCTCAGTATATTCTAACAATCTTCCTGTCCCATACCAAACTGTCAGCAGAGGCGCTAACACCTGCAACCCACTTTGGTTTAGTAATTACATTTAATCTATAAATATCACTGGGTCCCAGGAAGAAAAAAAACATTTTAAAATCCGAAAGCTCACGTTGAAATAGTTAGCGTGGCTGTAAATAGAGTTTGTTATAAAAAAATAAATATATATATATATATAGCAAAAACAAAATGCATTTGTAAAATTCAACTCAGAATAGTTGTACTTTCGATACTCTGTCCTATCTCTTTGAAGAAGAAAAAACCCTTTAAATATGATCAAGGTTGTCTGTGATTGACCAGGAGTCCTTAATCAGTTAAACATGATCTACCGTTATGCCTTTTGGGAAATATCAACCACCCTACAGCGCAAGTGCAAACTTAGTTTACACTTTTCCAACTATGCCGATGTGGCTTCTGTAAAGGGCTTTTGAAGCAGAAGAGAAAGGGAAATAATAGAAATGACAGTTATCCTTTTGTCTTTTCTTTGGTTCTGCAGCTTTGTTTTGGCAGAAGAGAATGAGAGGTTGCCAAATAAATGTGAAGGTGAGATTAATGACTCGATTTTGGACATTTTGCGGCTATCGTATGAGTCGGTCTAGCATGCTAAGTTAGGAAGCTAACTAGATTTGCATATGTCTTTATTATGATAACCAGAACTTTTTTCTGCATTGAAAATCTATGATCTAGTCAATTCATTATTTGACTCGAATTGATCTGTGCGTCCGTGTTTATCTGAGCAGTGTGTAAATTCCTGACGGTGGAGCTGCAGGCTTCCCTAGAGAAAAGCGGCCGCTCCAAGGAAGTCCTGGAGCTTGGGGAAGTGCTGGACACCGGGAAACGTAGGCGCAAAATCAAATACAACACCTCGTAAGTCACCGACACTGGCTGGAAGGGGACCCTGTGTTCATTGTGCCGCTTAGTCCACTTTTGCCGATCAGTTTGCTGGCCGTTGCAGCATGAAGGAGACGTGGGACTCAGAAGGGGTGTTGCAGCATCGTTTGGGTTTGTATTTTTTTCTGGAAAATCCAGAAGTCTGTGTCTTTCTAGAGTTTGTCAGAACCTGGGCACTGACCAGTGGACAGTTGTGTGACATGCCTTTCACCTTTTTATTATTGAGAATATTTTCAGGTTGTATTAGGCAGTGGAGGAGGATGTGTTCTTTGCATGTATACAGGGACTTGATAGTGAGTCTGTCTCTCTGTGTGTGTGTGTGTGTTCCCAGAGAGACTCGTCTGACCGAGGCGGTAGACAACATCTGTGAGGGCATCCTGCAGTACAGCGTCCACGCCGAGAGACCTGGCAGCCTGCGATACGCCAAAGTACACACACACACACACACACACACACATACACACACACACTCCTCGGGGGTCAAATCCCGGTCTCCCTCCCTCGAAGCCCAACCAGAATGACATCCCCGTGTGTCCGAGGGCAGCATGTAGCCTTTACATCCTACATCTGGGCAGACTCCGCCCCTGAACGTGGTTCCAAACCACCTCAGGTCTGCACCTGCTAACGAGCGGTGCACCTGTGTGTGTGTGTGTGTGTGTGGGCGTGTAGGGCACCAGTCAGACCATGTCAACCCTGAAGAACCTGGTGAACAAGGGTGTGAAGGTGGAGCTGGGGCTTCCCTATGAGCTCTGGGACGAGCCCTCTGTGGAGGTGTCGGACATGAAGAAGCAGGTGGGTGTGCTTCTTAATGTGTGTGTGTGTGTGTGTGCAAAAGTACATGCAAATATACTATTTTTTGGCATATCTGTGTGCATGCGTTGAAAGTATTTTGTGTGTGGGAGGGGGGGGGGGGTTAGATGGGTGAGCGGTAAGGGAATCGGGCTATTAACCAGAAGGTTGCCAGTTCGATTCCTGGCCGTGCCACTCTACTTGCCTCGGGGGGAATGTCCCTGTACTTACTGTAAGTCGCTCTGGATAAGAGTGACTGTTAAATGACAATGTAAATGTTATGTGTGTGTGTTTGACTACTTTTCTGCATCCCAGTGTGAGACCATGCTGGAGCAGTTTGAGGAGGTGGTCGAGGACTGGTACTTCCACCACCAGGAAGAAAGACTGGAACGCTTTCTGTGTGAAAACTACGTGCTCAACGACTCTGAGCAAGGTTATACACACACACACACACATTGTACAACTTTCCCTTGGGGGATCCATACAATACGTCCTCCTACCACACCTCTGCACATGAGCTCTTAATGAATAGACCATCAGACTTAACTCACACATGCAAGAACTCAAACATTGGTCACTCTTTCTTCTTAATCCATTCTCTCTCTCTCTCTCTCTCTCTCTCTCTCTCTCTCTCTCTCTCTCTCTCTCTCTCTCTCTGTCTGTCTGTCTGTCTGTCTGTCTGTCTGTCTGTCTGTCTGTCTGTCTGTCTGTCTCTCTCTCTCTCTCTCTCTCTCTCTCTCTCTCTGTCTCTCTCTCTCTCTCTCTCTCTCTCTCTCTCTCTCTCTCTCTTCCTCCTCCATCTGTCTCTTTTAGACTGTCTGAAGGAGGTGTGGAAGGGGGATATGGGTATGAAGGGAACAGGTGGAGAGGCAAAGAGTGAGGGAGGAGGAGACGGGGGGAACACACATGATGCTGGAGAACTGTGAAACCATCCAAAATGGTCGACAAACGCTCCTGCAACAGAACTGAACTACACAGCACGACGAGGTCTTTGGAACGGGAAACATCTACAACACTACATCCTGTAGCAACAATATGCCTTCCATTTGATGGATTATAGCTTCAATCGTCAGCCTATCCTGCCACTTGGAGACCCGCAAGAGCGTACCAAGTCTTCCAGAATGTTTCATGCTTTCAGACAACACAGCACGATGACTGTGGCCTTGTGACACGAGGCCATCTAGTGGTGAATGTGTGCTGCTGCATCTAATTACAGAATGACTTCACATAGACATTTGTCATAGTCATTGTTACATACACTCCTGATGTTTCAGGACGGTGCCTTATAAATATCAGTGTTATTGTTTGATGTCAGTCAGGATTTCCCTCCAAATCTATGCCATAATACTTTGCCCAGCAGACATTTTGCTGCAAGGTCAAGGAAGAAGCGTGAGTAATATGGTTAATGAAATCTACCTGTTTTTATATATTGGCAGTAACTGTTTTGATTTTTATCTTTTATTGTACAGTACATATTTTAACCTGAACGATGGTTTCCAAAAATGCAATATGTACATTTTTTATGTTAAATAAACTCAGCTTTTGTTACACTAAATCAAGCAACATGTCTGAACATTTAACATGTAACATAAAATGATGGTAGCTTGTTAATGGGGGTATTGAGTAAGTCTAGTTCTGTGGAAGTGTTCTTGAGTAGTTTTTGAGTGCAGATGTAATTGATATTGTGTGCAACACTGCCTCTCCGTGGCTGAGTCAGAACACTGCACTTCAGTCAAGCAGTAATTAGCTGATTAATTATTGCCCTCTCTGTAATAGTTCACTGTAATGGGACAAAATAGTTTGTTGTTGTGGCCCCCAAAGGTGGTCCTGGTCTTGGTCATCTTCCATTAGTTTTGTGGGATGATGAGTGCAGCAAGCATGTTGGCACCAATGCAGGCTTTCTTGTCTACCAGTGGCAAGTTGCTCAACTCACCTTTAGGCTAAACTATTCTCCGATCAGCAGATATTTTTCTGTATGCTCCCTGTCTGCACATGAACTCAAATGAGCCACAGACAAAGTGAGATATTCCTGCAGTATATCAGTATATCCTTTGTTAAAGAGTCAGGTTAACTACATTTCACTTTCACTTCAACAGAAAAGAGATGAGTTTTTGTGGTCTGTTTCCTGAAGACTTACCGTACTGTTATATGTTTTGGCCGTGAGAGATGGCAGGTTGCCTCCACAGTCTTCCTTCGGTGGCGCTGGTCTGGTCCCCAGCAGGGAGGGGCTCCCCAGCCCGGTCCTGAAGAGGAGCCTGCCTGGCTGAGACACTGCATCGCAGCCTCAGTTGACCTTTGACCCCCGGCACTGCAGTAATCAATATGGTGTATTGCCGTAGCAGTCATTTTTACGCCCAGTTTCCCGTTACCATCCTAGTTCCTGGATATCTCTGCAGTGGCATTTTATGAATGGCAGTGTTCACTGCTACGATGCCAGCAGCAGCTCGGTGGTTAAGGAGTTCGATCGGGTCGTGGAATGAGGATTTGATTTCTGTCTGTTCTCCTGTGTTGCTTTAGCATGCTGCAACACTTTAGGTGTCAGCTCTGCGTCAGACAACACCCATCAATGTCTGTACCTTGTACAATCTGTTCTTACTCTGTCAAAGTAAAAAACCTAGCATGTTGACCTTCCTAATTATTTAGAAGAATGTTTGGCAGAGACAGTGGTTGAGTTGATCATTGCCTCATCTTGTTTACATCCATTTATGTCGCTCCATGGAGATTGCCTGAGGGGCGGGTAAAACAACTATTACATAGTTTACTAACCTCACCCTCCCACTATAGTTTGGGTGACCCCTAAGCTATCAAATATCTCATTGCTTTATATGAGGGTTGTGAACGCATCTAGGGCCCTGTTTCTTGCCATACACCCAATCAAATCACGTCTGATAGTGATTTTATTGTATCTGGCTCTGGGCTCTGAACAGTGTGGCGTGTCTTTTATTCACACAAAAACGTGCCAAAATGTAATGGTGATAATGCACAATCGTGCTGTTTCCCCCCTCAATTTACTTTATTGCACTTGTCCTCCTTCCAAGGATAGCATTTCTAACTACTTGAGCACGCACACACACACACACATAGTCACACACACACACACCTGGGGAAACATTCCTCCAGGGAAGTCATCAATCAGTTTTATGGGTTTCTCTGGGAAAGTTTCCTCCTCTCCCATCCACCCCAAGCCCCATCCTTCCATCATTTCTCTTTCTTTTATTTCATGCTTTCCATCTGCATCAGCCTTTGTTCGTCTGCTGTAGGTTCCACTTCACTACCACATGTGTGAGCAGCATGCGCAAGCACTGAAGTTCCCACTACAGCCTCTGATAATTGGAACAAATTGGCGGATCGGAAGCTTTTTCAGACCGTGTATGATGTACGAACGAAGGTCACCCACTTTGTCTCAAAGTATCCTCAAATTGCCCGCCAGCTGAGATGGACTTCAGTCCAACCCAACTGTAGCCTATAGGGACATACTTGGCAGATGTGCGTTGTTTGAGAAGAGGCAGCGTCTGTGCGTTTGCGTCAATTTTTCTAAACCGCCCGCCTACCGGGGCGTTCTGCTGCGAGTTGGATCCTCACTCCAGACGGCACAGCCGGGGCCGCACTGTTCACTTACTGTGCGCTGCTTTTCTTATTGATCCAGACCGCATGAGCAGACAGCGAAAGGAGATCCGACATTGGGACGCATATGGTGAGTATTATCTATATTTTCCTTCATATGTCTGGCTGTTGCTTATTTCTCACCGCGGTTCACAGGGTTATATATTTAGAATTGGCATTGACAAGTTGATTGGTTGGAGTCGACGAGAGTGCCAAAGTTCGCGCTACAAGCTGTGTTCAGTATGAAAAAATAGATTCCCGAGTTGTCTCGATTGTATTAGATTTCATAGAAAATGTATATCACAATAACGCATGGGGGCTTAACGTAGTAACTTAATGCTGCACCCTTACGTGTCATTTTACAAAAGAAATGGGCCTTTTGTATTAATTTGGTGGTCAGTTTATTCAAGTGACAATGAGATCAAATGAACATCTGGGTCAGTAATGAGTTACATGTCTATTTTGTGTGTGTGTGTGTGTGTGTGTGTGTGTTTATTTACGATTCAGCCTATTTATCAAATTTGGCAAAAAATCATAAAAATGTTTGTCTTTTTTGATTTGAGTGTATTATATTAATTGCCAGACAGACAGACAGACAAATTAAAATTAGGCTTAGCCTTTATTATATAAAGGTCTTATCCGTTTGTTTTGTGAATATGTGTTAGTATTTAACTATTTTCTGAAGCCTACTTCGGTTGTTTGTCTTAAACAACGTTGCCAGGGCCTGAGGCACACATTAATCAGGCATACATCATGAATGTAAACTAGCTACTTATTTCAGAAATAAAAAAGATTAATCGTGATAATTATAATAAATTAGCGGGTGTATTTAAATTGAAAGCGCGTAAATTATCCTGTTTTGTTTGAGCAAATTGAGCATATCCTAATTACTGCAAGGAAACCATGCTTGGGTTATTGTGGATGGGAAACAGTTTGGCTGTGCGCACGAAGACTCTTGCCAAAATAATCTTACTAAATATGACCATCATTTGTGTTAAATGATCCAAATACCTGCGTTTTTCGTAAACCAATTTATCTAAGTTATAGGCCATACGATCCAAATTAATTCGCTCAGTTGCTCACTTCAAAAATATTTTTAAGCTCCAAAGATAACACCCGTTGGCTGTAGGCTGTGTGCTGAACGTTTCAATTACCTAGATAATTGACCACAATAGTTTTGTAATAATTGTAATTATAATATTTAGAATCGCAATCATCATCACAGTCCAGGTCATCAATAAAAAATAGTAGTCTAGTTTAATTGTTGAACTAGCCTTTTTTTCGTTTTAGTCCCAGTTCCGTCAAGGTCATTTACGTCTTGTTGACTAAGATGTGTAATAGATTCAGGCAAATTTCTCCTACATAGCCTTTATGTGCTTAGTTCCTATATAGCCACATGTTTATTCAGACTGGGCTATTTTATAGACTACGGTAGATTTTATAACATTGTTTTCATATCAAAGGTTAAGGCTACATAAAACTAAATTGTAATGTCAACAGCATAGACAAATCAAAACCAAAGTCAACAGTCAAAATGAACCATCAGAAAAATATCATTTTAATCTGTTTTAATTTAGTTTTCTGGTGGCCTGCTATTAATTAGTCTACCAAGAATTCACTAATCGCACAATTAGGCGACCTAAAGGTCTCGTCTTTATTTCCATTACGCCTCAGGTTGTTTTTGGCATTACTTTTACATGAAATCACGGACAATGATTTCATGTCCATCTGTTTTTTAAAATCGACATTTGAAGCGAAACCTCTAAGGAGATGTGCGTTGCCAACTTGTGTGATAGGTTGTAAACTAGCGTGGGAAAAGAGAAAAAATTGACTCTTTAAAAGTATCATGGCATATGTTTTCTTATTCAGAACCGAAATATGTCAAAGCAGGCAAGCAAAAGTGTGTCTGGTATGTTTTAGGCATTGCTTTATTTGTCATTTCTGTCAAATCTTTCCCATTTCTCTTCTCGAATCTCGGCTGAACGTCAGGCGTCCCCGCGGGAGGGCCTTTGGCGGTCTGTTGGAGGTGAGGACCTGAGGGACAGCGGCCTTTAGCTAAAGATACGAGCTGCGATAATCCATTTTGCGCGGCCTGTCAGTTGCACCTCCCTCACCGCCCCACTAAAATTAGATTATTACACCTAAAACAGCGCTCCTGGAATCCACTCCGTGTGGAATAACACGCCGGGCTCAAGCGGGAGCACACCGAGGGCCGGAATGCAGTTGGGGAATACAGGGACGGTATAGTAGGCTACAGCCTATTGCGTTTCTCTGCATGTCTCACCCCGTGGGTTTAGACGCAGTGTTGTATTTCGAACGGGCTAAGGACAATAGGAAATTAACAAAGGTGTTACTGTCAGCTGTGACAACATGCCCAAACAGCTGCCTGAATCAACTTCACACAGTTGGCTTTTTGTAATTGACCAGATAGACTTGATTTAGCGCAGCTTGATACAATACATAGCTCCAAGGGTTAGCACAGGATGCAAAGAGAATATCTTGTGACAACTAGCTTCAGATTAAGCATAGCTTCACTGTACTGCTTTGAGCACCCCTTCTGCTTCAAGGTGTAGACAAATCCAATGCTAATACAAGTGATTATATTGACACTACAGACTACTGTACAACATGGACACAAATATGTCATCATCCCAGAGTTCCCCCTTCCCTCATCTTGTTCGTTGCTCCGTGTAGTCACGCTGGGATGCGTGCTGTGCGGTGACGCAGGGCCGCGGACGGCTGGGGCACAGGCCCGACTGCTCCCCATGACGAAGAATGTTAAAACGTGTGAGACAGGCCAAAGCCAGCTCATCTGCTCCTTATAACCTAGCTCCACACACACACACACACACACACACACACACACACAGCCTCAGAGTTCATCACGGAACGCAAGCAGCAAGAGGAGCTGACAGGTAGCGAAAGCCAGAAATCCTCCTTCCACCATTTCCACGTAAATACCACAGTCGCTTTATCTCTCTCCTCCTTTACCTTGCCATCAGTCTCTTTAACCGTGTCCTCCTTGGAGCCTGTTTGTTTACGCAATACCCATTCATTATCCTTAACTCACTTTTACTGCCAGTCGTACCACGGGTCCAGGGCCGGCCCAAGGCATAAGCCAACTAAGCGGCTGCTTAGGGCCCTTGTGGCTACCAGAGGGCCCCCAAGAGCAAATGAAATTAAAGTATTATGTAAAAAAAAAAAAAAAAAAAAATCCTAATCAATTTTGCTTAAGGCCACATAAAAGCTTGGGCCGGCCCGGCACGTGTCTACACACTAGTAGTAGTCTTAGGACATGGCTTCTGGGTTGTTAGGCCTGTGTACCCTGCTTCTGGGGCTTGAGCACCAGTCTCCAGACCCTGCCATGTTCGACTATGCTGTAAACATGTCCTGGGTTGTCAGCAAGTATTTTTCCAGCACTTGGCCCGCCAAGCCGAGCATAGCTGCCCGTAAAGAGCACCCCTCCAGAGATATCCTTGACATCACCTCAACCGTTCTCTCAACTTTTCCCCCTGGTCAAACTACATCAATAATGCGTTTTTTTTGTTTGTTGAGGAGATGTATCCTTTGAGAGTTTGAAATGGGGAAGTTGTGTCGGTGAATGTTTATGGTGAAGTTGTAGGCCTACGCATACTTGGAAGTCATTTGTGCGCTCATTCCGTGAGAGAGTTGTCGTGGAACGTCACACAAGAGTTCTTTAAAGTCTGAAAGCTTGATTGTTGTGGCATGCCACTCATCCTCCCCCCGTTCTTCCGACAAGGCGGGCGTGTGAATTTATGGAAAGCGCCGGAGAAAAACCGTTGAAACCGTATCCGGTGGGTTTCACAGGCGGTGCCAGACTGCCGATCTGGTTTCTATGGAGCGAGGGAGTCCGGATTCGGCCTGGGGGCTGGAGAGGGGTTGGTGAGGGGATGTAAGGCGGGTGTGGGGGGAGGGCTGTACTGAAGACCCAAGAGATGTTCTCTGAAGAACATCCATCCATCATGTGGCTGTGATGGCGGTGCGGTCCATGTTTAATTAGTGATGTAACCTGACCAAGATATGTGTCAGATCATGCTACAGGAATGTCCACCCTACCCCCCTAGCCCCCATAACCACTCACTTGCTAACCAACCTTCCTCCTCCACCCCCCCACCTCCACCACAACCACCACCAACTAATGTACTTACTTACTTACTTCAGTGCGACTCTGCTCATGTTATCCTTGGCCAACTCTTTAAAGTTACATGTACAGTATAGGATCTTCCTATTTAGCCTCTACAGTTGGATGTATTAAGTGTCTCGTGAAGCATAACTACATACATAGAAAATACATGATCACAGCCCCCCTTCCTCTCTCCTGTTGCCGCAGCGACTTCCCCAGCCAAGACACTGACGCCTAATGAAACCTGAGATCCAATTAATCAGAGGATCAATTAATGAGGCCGAGGGTTTTTAGCAGTGTGTTCAGGTTCCCATGGGGCATGTCGCAACACGTGTGGAATGTCCAGGGGTTGAGGGGCGAGGAATCGGGATAGGGGGGTACACCAGACCCTCGGAATGCAACCGTCAACAGTCGGACCGCTCGTCACCTCCGCCAGCTAAACGTGGCGTTTCCAACAGCAACGCCGCAAAAACACCGCTTCCCGATTTCCCCCCGGTACACCTCATCCACCTGGGCCAGGAGGGGGTCTGTCCACTTTGTCACAGCTCTGGGGGCAGCAGGGGTGTTCTCAGTTTGTTTGAGGGATTGCATAGGGAAATATAAGATATTCCAGTGGATGAGGGAACCCTAACCCCCCTCTGAGCCCCCACAGTGCGGGGGGTCCTGGGGGAAGCCTCATGTTTCGTCCCCAGGTCTAATTAAGCAGGATGACTCGCACCGGAGCCGCACCCCACCCCTCTCTTCTCTCCCCATCTCTCTCTATCTCTCTCTCCCCCCTCTCTCTCCTCTCACCCCTCTCTCCTTCCACCCTTTTTCTCTCTCCTCTTTCCCCCCTCTGTCTCCTCTTTCCCCCCTCTCTCTCTTCTCTCCCCATCTAATCTCCTCTCTTCCTCTCTCCGTTTCCTCCACCTCTCCTCTCTCACCCCTCTCTCTCCCCTTCTCCTCGCCTCTATCTTCTCCCTCTCTCCTACGGGGTAGGTTTATACTGCCCTGCTGACTGGGCTGTCAGTGTCAAACGCTTGTTAGGACATCATCAATCTAGCAGCACTTAGGAAAACTCCCATAACAGAAGGAAGGGGGCAGGTGATAGAAAGAGAACGAGGGGGGAAAGGGGACGAGAGAGTAGAGAGGGCGGAAGAGGCAGCAGTAGGGGCAGTGGGAGAGGAGAATAAGGAGGGAGAGAGAGAGGTATGGAGGGGGAGAAAGGGGGAAAAAGTTGAGAGGTCCACCGCAAATGGGATAGACATTTATAGAGAGAGAGAGCGCAGGGAGGGACTGGACAAGATGGATTCCAACAATGGTCGTCTTTGTGAGTTTAGTGTGAAATTTTGGGTGTGGAACTTGGGCTTGCTTTCCCCAAGGCGGCTTGAGGACTGGAAAAAACACCATGTCTTTTTGTCCTCATAGATCAATTTTGCCAAGAAATAAGTACATAGATGCATTGTTCTCTTATGTCTTCCAGCGCAAATTAGCAAACCTTATCCGGTATCAGTTTCTGACGGGGGGATGAATTTATCACTATCCCTCCAAGGCGGGAAGGGATTTGTTCAACACAGTTAATGTACAGTTAGCACTTGAAACTTACAAGTCTGTGTTTGTCCGCGCCACGGAAGCGATCGGACAGAGGCTCTAGTCGAACACGCATTTCTCGCGTTCTCCCTATAAATCTTCCCCTCCATCTTCCACCCTCCTAATCTCCATCTCTCCCTCCTCTCCGAAACACTTCTCTCCCTCTATCCTCACACACACACACCCCGTCTGTTTCTCACTCTCTTTCTCCCCACGCTGCCCTCCAGTCCATATCGCATGTGCGTCTAAAGCCTGAGGAGAGATGTGAAAGGGACGACCATAAACTTGATGGATGTTGTCCAGCTTGTGTTTTAGACCCAGCTGTTGGGCATGGTTTCTGTCATCTGCAGACAGACCTGCTTGGTTGGTCACACATCCACACTCGTTCCCCCAAGACAGAGAACCTTAATTAAATAGATTTTCAGAAGCAGGACCAATTCCTGGTGCATATAAACACCTAAAGAGATAACTAAAAGAATGTATCGGACCAAATATGCCTGAACCATAGAGGTTTTCCATTGATAGTACTTGTTGTAATCTCACTTGCAATCGTAGGATTCATTGTGGTGGTGAGGACTAGTATGTTTGTCATAAAAATGTATAAATCCATCAGTAAATGTTCCTTTCATGATTTGAACCCCCCCCCCCCCCCACCACCCACACACACACTCACTTTTTCTTTCTTTCAATCCTACAGGCTCGATGACATGATGTTCCTGCCCTTCTCCCCTCCCTTCTCCCCTCCCCTCTCCCCTCCCTCCCTCTCTCTCTTCCTCCTCCTCCTTTCCCTCCCTCCGTCCCTCCTCTCCCCGGCCCTCTCTCATTCCCCTCTGAGCTGGACCTCGCCGCATGACCCGTGCTACCATCTGGATGGGCGTCCGCGCCACTGCCTGTCGGAATTCATCAACGCCGCCTACGGCCTCCCCGTCAGCGCCGCCCACACCGCGCGAGGACCCTCCGAGCGCGACGCCAACATCTCCGCCCTCACGGATCTCCACAACCCCCACAACCTGACCTGCTGGGCAGCCCAGGGAGGGGTGTTGGACAGCGGGGACTGGGCCGTCACCCTCCCCCTGGGCAGGCGCTTCGAGGTCACCTACATCAGCCTGCAGTTCTGCCAGCAGGGGGAGCCCTCTGACCCGGTCTCCATCTCCGTCCTCAAGTCCATGGACCACGGGAGGACCTGGAGGCCCATGCAGCACTACTCAAGCGACTGCCCTGGGAGATTCGGCATGCCGGCCCAGACCGTGGCCCGGACCAGGCACCAGGAGACGGAGCCACTGTGCTCTGACCCCCGGCCTCTGCAGAGGCACCGGGGGGGCATGGTGTTGGCTTTCTCCACCCTGGATGGAAGGCCCTCCTCCCCGGACTTCGACTACAGCCCCACCCTCCAAGACTGGGTGACGGCCACGGACATCCGGGTGGTGTTCCACCAGCCTGAGCCGAGGGTGGGGAAGGTTGATGAGAAGGCAGGGGAGGGTGGGGGCGTCACAAGGGGAGGAGGTGGGGTTTTGAGGTGGCGGGCAGGCTCCAAAGGTGTGACTGGAGATAAGGTCACTGGGGATAATATGTTGGGCTTTGTGGGAAAGGAGACAATGACAAAAAATACAGAAAACAGAGGGAGGAACGGGGCTGAGAAGATGGATAAATCCTGGAGGCGGAGCCACAACAAAGGGGCGGGGCAGGGGGAGGAGGGGCATAACGTAACCAGGAAGGAAGATGGGGACCCTCATCCCAGGGATATGGCTACTTCCTCTAAGAAAGGAAGTAACAAGGGGAAAGGGCGTGGCCGCAAGAGGGAGGGACACCATTTGTGGCCATGCCAGGATGGGAATTGTGATTGGAAGGTTGAGGGTCAGGGGCGGGACAACAAGGGGCGGGAATTCAGGCGACGGAGGAACAACAATCGTAACTCCAGACAGAAGTCGAGGAATCTCCAGTTGACTCGTCCCTCTCCGCTAATGTCCTCCCCTCCTGTCCGCCCCCCCCTGGCACTCTCGGACCTTCAGGTGGGGGGCCGGTGTAAATGCAATGGCCACGCCTCTCGGTGTCGCCGTGACGACTCAGGACGGGCTGTGTGTGTGTGCGAGCATCACACGGCGGGGGCGGACTGTGATGTGTGTGAGGACTTTTACTACGACCGGCCCTGGCAACGAGCCACGCCCTCTCAGCCTCACCCATGTGTCTGTGAGTACATCTTATGTGTGTGTGTGTGTGTGGTTTTTAATTTTGGGGGGTGTGACATAATGTGTCTTATTTGTGTGTAAACCTGTAGCAGCATATAATCTGGGTTGTTACCACACAGGCATTGCCACAGTATTATTGATGAAAGTTTTTCTCCTCCGCCTCCCACCCTCCCTCCCTCCCACCCTCCCACCCTTCCCCAGCATGCGAGTGTAACGGCCACTCGTCCAAGTGTAGGTTCAGCATGGAGGTGTTCCAGCAGTCGGGCCGGCGCAGTGGGGGTGTGTGTCTGAAGTGTCGGCATCACACAGCGGGGCGCCACTGCCAGTACTGCCACAGCGGCTACACGCGAGACCACAGCAAGGCCCCGAGCCACCGCAAGGCCTGCCAACGTCAGTCACATAAACACCCCCCTGATGGGTGTGTGTGTGTGCGTGTGTGCATGAGTGTGTGTGTGTGTGTGTGTGTGTGTGGGGGAGGGGGGGGGGGGTTAGCGCACTTGTCCATGCTTAAGAGGTTAAGTACATGTGTGTGACTAGCTATACATTTCCTTGCCAGAAATTCTAAGTGTGAGACTGAGTTGACGTTGGTGTGCGTCTGTCTGTCTGTTGGAAGGTATAGCTCTCAGTATGGCTTTGCATCTAAGTATACACACCACCTAGTCCTGTATGGGTCTGCCTCCTCTAAGCCGAGTCACTGTGTTTATGGGATGGCTCCACATGGTGAGAAGCGTGTGTGTGTGTGTGTGTGTGTGTGTATGTGTGTGTGTGTGGTTGTAACTGTGTGGTGTATTTGCGTGCTAGCCTGTATTTTGTGTGTGTATTTGTGTACGTGTGTGTGTGTGTGTAGGCTTGCTCTTCCTTCTCTTGTGTCCTGCTGGCTGGCATCTGCCTTGACCCTTGACCTTTGACAGGTCACATGTCCTTAGTGACAGTGACACCCGGTGGCACACTGCTCATTAGGATGACAGTGGGTTGTATTTAGACACCGTCACGGCTGTGTGTGTGTGTGTGTGTGTGTGTGTGTGTGTGTGTGGCCAAGTGTGCGTTTTGCTGCTGTAAAAATCATTCCAATATTTGTTTTATTTTACCAGCTATCCATATTTTTCAGAATAATGACCACTATAATTCTATCCATCTATCTTTGCAAAAATTAACGTAGTGTTTTTTTGATTGAAAACTCCCAAACAGGTGTACATCTCCCCGTCGATGTTGTTAACGTCTGTGTGATTTACACCTGCTAGAGATACAGACAGGGTTAGGGTTAGGCCTCATTCTTTTAGCCAGAGGGGTGTTTGGAGTGGCTGTGGGAGTTTGTTTAAAGTAGCACACTGGAGTTGAAGCAGACCCACTTACAGAGAGCTTCCACTCCTCTGTTCTCTTCTCCCTCCTCCCCCTCGCGATCTCCTTCCCCTATTTTTCTACTCCCATTCCTCCACGTCTTTCTTCATTATCATTCTGCTTGGTCTTCGAGGATAACTTGTGGGTGTTGCACTGACTTCTGTACAAGTCAAATGTCCAATTCAGCTCAGTTGTGTGGATTACTTTGTAACAGTTGCTCTCTCTCTCTCTCTCTCTCTCTCTCTCTCTCTCTCTCTCTCTCTCTCTCTCTCTCTCTCTCTCTCTCTCTCTCTCTCTCTCTCTCTCTCTCTCTCTCTCTCTCTCTCTCTCTCTCTCTCTCTCTCTGTCTGTGTGTCTCTCTGTCTCTGTCTCTGTCTCTGTCTCTGTCTCTGTCTCTGTCTCTGTCTCTGTCTCTGTCTCTGTCTGTCTCTCTCTCTCTCTCTCTCTCTCTCTCTCTCTCTGTCTGTGTGTCTCTCTGTCTCTGTCTCTGTCTCTCTCTCTCTGTCTGTCTGTGTGTCTCTCTGTCTCTCTCTCTCTCTCTCTCTCTGTGTCTGTGTGTCTCTCAACCCCCAGCGTGTCAGTGTCACCCTATGGGTGCGGTGGGCCACTGGTGTAACCAGACGTCTGGTCAGTGTCTATGTCGGGACGGCGTGACAGGGCTCAGATGTAACCGCTGTGCCCCTGGGTACAAGCAGGGAAGCTCTCCTCTGCGCCCCTGTATACGTAAGTCCGCCCACGCACAGTTTCACCAGTAGTATGGGGAAATATGATCACATCTGAGATACTGTCCGCCATCTTGGGTCTAGACTTTACATAACCTGAATCCCAAATTGCATACTTTTACCACATGCAATTTAGTAGGTACTACAGTTCTATCCAGTATATGAAATGCAACCTGTTTGTGACATATATATATACTGCTTTACATGTCAAAATAACAATGTATTTTATTATTAACTGGCCTTCAAGGCTTAATTGATAGTCAATGTGAGAATAGACTAAAATAACTCTTCAGAATCCATCAGAACACAAACTCAAATTTCTGTTAATTACTAAAGAGTAAGCTTATATGAGAACACAATGTTGGCTTTCAAGAGTCAATTAGTGTCATTGTCACTCATGAGGACAAACTCAGTGACTCTCCTCTCTCTTCCAACCTCGTTTGCTCTTGACCTGGTTCAGATTAATCCTTGAACCAACAGCACTAACACCTTATTAAACTGTAGCTCAGATCTAAAGTGACCGCTGTAGGTCTCACTGAGTCCTATATATCTGGCTGGGGTGTGTCCCGGTTACCCAGAATCTCCCCTCTTAGCGACAGTTTCCACGGCAGCCAGTTAGGCCTCCATGAACCCTCTATTCTGATCTAGGATTAACAATTCAGAATCGAAGGGATTTTCGGACGCTTTTTCTTGGCCGTCGCTGCCCGCTTTATCAACGGCGAGCGCTAATCCACGCGTGTTGCTGTGGCTAATAGCGGGAGTGCCGACAAGAGAACCGGCGGACGGCGACACTTTCTAAACCTTTCTCCGATCAAGCGGGCGCTAGCCACACCGGCTTCGCACCTGTCGCCCCGCTCAGAGCGCCCGTCACAAGTCCAGACTCATAACTCTCCCAGTGAAAGGAGTGAGTGAAAGAAAACCGTGTTTGTTTTTATTACTTGTCCATCTTAAGGGGGCTATCTATAGCTGCTCTCTCTCTCTCTCTCTCCCTCTCTCTCTCTCTCTCTCTCTCTCTCTCTTTCTCGCTCTCTCTCCCTCCTCCTTCCCTTCGCCCCAAGCACCAAAGGGAGACCGCGAGCTAAAAACAAAGTCAGCCACCGTGAATCCCCCACCTTTTGTGGCGCAGGAAGTTCACTTATCCTCGCACACACACACACACAGGCGCACTCTCGTCGTCGAAAAAATTTGCCAGGGTTGTATAATCACTAAAGCTGTGAGCCTTGAGGTGAACGCGCCAGGTGTCTACTGTACTCATCGCATCCTCTACATGGACTAAGGTCACACACAGATACATTGAGGCTTTAAAACTGACTTCAACCAAAAGCACACACACACACACACCTCCATTGGCTTTTGCCCCCCCAGTCAGCCGGGTGGGGGTGTAGGGTGTCAGTGCCCCAGTTGTGTCAGGGAGGGTGAGAGAGGCCTCGGGGCAGAGAGAGATCGAGAGAGCGGTGGTAATATATGGAGGCCCTTGCAAGCCACACACACGCTGATCAGAGGGGCCAGGATAATATATGGTTCGCACAGCAAGTCACCCACATGCAAGCACACACACACGTCAAGTGAAATGTGTCTGCTACTGGGTCGTGTGACCGACTAGGTGTTAGTAGAGACACACTTCAAAAGAAACACATCATCTGGCTTTGTTTTCTTACTGGGGAAACAGTGTGTGTGTGTGGGTGGTTGTCAGGGGGCATGTTCCGGAACCCACAGGACCACACACACACACACACACACACAATATCGTCCTCCTGACACACACTCCTCTCCTGCGTGGACATTCCACCGAGAGGCATGTGCACATTGCACACATATTGGCATTCTCGACCATTACGGACGCACACAGACACACACGCACACACGCACAACACAGACACGCTCAACACACTTAATAACCTGTCACTTAGCGCACAAAGGCAGCCCGTGTGTTTCAGCAAGGACAAGCTCAAAGGCGTTTGTATATGCATTCCATTCACCTGTGTATGTCAATGTCTCTATGCACTCAGGAATCCAAGAGGTTGCCCCCACCGCCATGTACCAGCCTCAATACAGCATAGGTGAGGAAAACTGCATTGACAACAGAAGACCAACAAACTTTCGAATATGTAAATGAAATAAAATAGAATACATATATACAATACTTCCAAGTGCTGTATATTCGACTGCTGTGATACTCTTTTTTGTGGGTTGTGGGTATTGTGTTGTTGGCTTTCAGTTTTTGCTCTCTGCTTCCCTCTTGTGGTGCAGAGAGGAATGTTTCACCTGTTGCATAGAGTCATCTGTTAGTTACAGGATACTGTGATGACAAATACAAGCAGGCATATTGTAATTAGTGGAAAAGACATGTGCTGATATGCCTGCTAGAATATGCCCTCGCTCATTCGTTACATTCTCAGTCACTCTCTCTCTCTCTCTCTCTCTCTCTCTCTCTCTCTCTCTCTCTCTCTCTCTCTATCTCTCTCTCTCTCTCTCTCTCTCTCTCTCTCTCTCTCCCTCTCACTCTATTTCTCTCTCTCTCACTCTATCTTTCTCTCTTTTTCCTCTCTTTTAGCTGAGGAATGTATTTCGTACTGCCAGCCGTCCCAGGTCGAAGTTAAGATGAATCTGGAGACCTACTGTCTAAAAGACTATGGTTGGTGTTCACTTTGTAAACATTTCTGGTGGTTGATTTTTATTATCAATAAACACACTCAAAATCTCATTGCCACCTTCAGCTCTTTCTCTCTCTCTTTCCTCTGTATGTCTGCCCTCCCTCCCTCTCACCCCCAATGTCTCTCTCTCGTCTCACCCTCCCCCCACCCCACCCCACCCCAGTTTTGAAGGTCCAGATACGGGGGATGGAACGTTCTGGTCCCTGGTGGCAGTTCTCCATTTGGATCCAGACGGTCTTTCGTACAGGGTCTCTCTCGCGCGTGCGCAGGGGCCCCCAGGCCCTCTGGGTCCCTGACCGGGACCTGGGCTGCGGCTGCCCCGCCCTCCACGTGGGCCGGACATACCTGTTGATTGGTGCGGAGGAAGGCGGGCAGGGCTGGGGCCCGGAGGAGAGCAGACTGGTGGCTGATAGGTCGACGTTGGCACTGCAGTGGCGTGAGCACTGGAACCCCAAACTGAGGGGGTTCAGGGGGCAGGACAAGAGGGGGCGCTGCCCTCTGAAGTCTCCGAACCACCAGGGGGGGATAGCCAAGCCCCAGAAGGGGTATATCCCACCTCATCTCATACCAGAGCAAGAGACTGAGGCGTACACAGCACACACACGTCCTCCACCAGCACACACACACTCGGTCGTTGCGGGAGACACACCCGCGCAGGAGGCCGAGGAATCTCTCACGCCGGACACACACGTCCACACACACACGGAACCCTCAGCCCCCCCCTCTCCCTCCCTCCCCGCTCTCGTCTGCTCCACGCAGGGTCCCGTCTGAAACAGGAGGATGGAGAGACAAAGGACCAGCGATGAGGGGGGAAAAGAAAAGATGGGCTCAACCCCTTCGGTTCAAGAAGTTCGGCGACGTGGAATACCACCGAAATGGGGACAACTTCAAACTCGCTCGTTTGAAAGATCACACACTGGAAGGCTAGAGAAACGAGTTCCCTCTCCACTGACTGCTTCATGAGAGAAGTTGCCAGGTTCTTCGAAAACAGATGCCTGTTCCCCTGCCTCAAAGGATCCCAAAAAGATCAAAGTCTGTTGTCCAGAGCAGTGTGTGGCTGTGTGTGATGATCAAGGGTGCTGCATAGAAAAGAATGTTCCCTCTGATTCCTTAAGTTTCAGATAGAACCTTTGGTGCAGTTTGGAATCCTAAATGGTTCTTTCCGGAACCTACATGGGGCCTTTATTCTGTAAAGTTCTACTGTTGTAACAAGGGGTGCTATAACACTCTTGTTTAGAGAGGTCTCACAACTACAGAACATGGAATGTTTTTTTCTACTGAGTAAATGTTTTAATCTGTGAGCAACTGAACAATACTAAAGTGAAGCAAAAATTGTGATTTAATACGTCTTATCATGGCAAATAATTTTCAGTTTTCTGTTTCTTAAATTTTGCTTTGGGTATTTATGCTTGGAATTTTTTAGTTGTATTTCATGGAGAAAATGACATAAATCAAACGTTCTGTTTTGTGTGACTAAAGACCACAAATTACTCAATGATGTCAGAAAGAAAAACTAAATTTTGCTTTGTGTCTCAAAATAACACAGTTGAACATTCTACCTCAAGTTAAAATGAACAGGGATACAAAAAAAAGTTTTCGTATATCACACTATCATACAGCTGCTTATACTGTTATAATTCTGCCACTGGGGGGGACACATACACAATCACACACCCACACACACAAACACCTACACACATATATAGACACAGTCCCATATGAAAGGTTGTGATAGACACACCGTTTTGATACGTTTGACAGAGGACATAGCAGGCTGAGATAGAGTATAAACCGAAGCACAGACATTCAGTCCCAGACGAGATAGAGATCTAGAAAGGATGATGTGTCCTTTGTGATGTCATGGGTTCTGTTTTGGGCCCGGAACGTCCAGCCCTGTTGCCCCGTGGCAGTAGACAGATGGGGTTGCTCCCATTCGTCAGCTGAGGTGTTTTGGTCAACTCTGTGTGAGGGATTGGTTGGCCAGCGTCATGTTGTAGCCAGAGATTGAAAATAAAAGCAGGAGAAAAATAGCCTTGGTGACTGATGACTCCTCTATGGGACCTCACACACATGAGGAGGGAGGGAGGGAGGGAGGGAGGGAGGGAGGGAGGGAGGGAGGGAGGGAGGGAGGGAGGGAGGGAGGGAGGGAGGGAGGGAGGGAGGGAGGGAGGGAGGGAGGGAGGGAGGGAGGGAGGGAGGGAGGGAGGGAGGGAGGGAGGGAGGGAGGGAGGGAGGGAGGGAGGGAGGGAGGGAGGGAGGGAGGGAGGGAGGGAAATGTGTGTGTATCAGTATGTGAGTGCGTGACCATGCATGCATGTGTGTGTGGGTGGGTGCTCAAGCATTCACATGTGTGTGTGTGTGTGTGTGTGTGTGTCAGTGTGTGTGTGTGTGTGCACATGTGTGTGTACATGTGTGAAAGAGGCACCTGCTCTGTTCTTCCAGGAAGCACCTGTCATCAGGCGTCTTCACAGTTGACCCCCTGACGACAGTGGGTTTGATCTGAAAACCCCCGAACACACACGCTTACACACACTCTCTAACAGACGACTTAAGCACAGACAAGAACAGCCTCTACAGTTAGCCAGGGCTGAACATAGTAACTAAGTAGGCTGTATTTACATTCGCGAATCAAAACGGATCCAGTCATATTTTTACGATGGGAGTATGAGTGGCTCCAGCTAAACAGAGATGTTCATGGCATGAGAGATAGGAGCCAAGGTGTGTTGGCTCAGACAAGAAAAGAACACATGTTATATACATGCAATCAACCACTCTCTGCCAGTAGGAGTGTAGTTTGTTTGATACATGGTTTGTGTATGTGTGTGTGTATGTGTGTGTGGGTGTGTGTGTGTGTGTGTGGGTGGGTGGGTGTGTGGGTGTGCGTGTGTGTGTGTGTGTGTGTGTGTGTGGGTGTGTGTGTGTGTGTGTGTAGCCATATTTTCTGTCAGCTGACTGATTTTTATGAGACCTGGGTCCAGCAGCCCAGTAAGAGCCAAAGTTCAAGTAGTGGCCCAGCAAACACCTCTGTCACCCTCTCTCTTCTCTCCCCCTCTACTCTCTCCCGCTTCTCCTCTCTCTCCCTCTCCCTCGCTTCCCCATTGCCTTCTTACTCGCTTCTTTTCTCTCTCTTTCTTTTGTCCTTCCTCACTTCAGCTTCCTCGTTTCACTTTTGTCTATTCTATCTCTTCCTCTCACAGACGCCCAAGTCCAAGTTCAACACGTTACTTTTGCTTCAATCACCTCCGCCTCTCTCTCTCTCTCTCTCTCTCTCTCTCTCTCTCTCTCTCTCTCTCTCTCTCTCTCTCTCTCTCTCTCTCTCTCTAACACACACACACACAGGGCTTCTGTTAACCTGAGAGGGAGAGGTCAATCCCTGTGATCTGCAGCTTGCATGCCTTCCATACATACACGCCGCTGCCACGGCAACCTGACACCCCCCCCCCCACCCCAGATTAGGACTAATCAAGCGTGCCCTGGCACCAGCCGACCGACCCCCCCCTCCCCCCCCCAACACACCCCAACACCACCTTTTCCCAGTTGAAACCCTACCTGACCCCCCTTTTACCCCCCCTCCCCTCCTCTGGTCAAATACAGTACACCATAACCTGCAGTGCAGAATATACAACAGATAACTTAGTGCCATCATTAGTATTTGCATGACAGATTCAGGTTGGTTCAAGAAAGGTCAAATACTAAGAAAACAGGTTAGTATGAAGGCTTC